>NC_135741.1:635000-915000 GCF_041903045.1 Epinephelus lanceolatus | reverse complement strand
TCGACCTGTGGGTCCCATACTGAACGCATCAGTACGAATGTGTGTATTGTTACACTGCTACTTGTGGCGTAACGTAATGATGTCATCGCAAGTGGACAATGTGATGGCGTGAAAGACAGAGGTCTGAGCTTTCTGCAGCAGCTATTATAGTTTTTATTTTAGACTGAAGCAGCACCATGAACACAGCCGCCCGCTGGACGTCCATTTTCCGAGGGTCAAAATTTAAACATTTAATATGCATTCAGTTTTATAGCCTTGATTTGACTGTGACCTTTGACCCTCTATCAGTCTGTGTGTCAAAACATTTTGTCTTTCCTTGTTAAACCAGCACCACTAACACAGATAACAGTTCTGCTGTAGGGAAATAAACAGAGAGAAGTGTCCAACAATGAGGAAAACATCTGATTCAGAAACACAACAAGAGCGAAGCCCTTTGTGCTGACATGTGTACATGTCATATCCTGCTGCATCACACCTGTGATACGTCATGTTTCTGCAACATGTTCAGGCTGAGTGTGAAGCTTTTTTCAGAGTCTGCATTAAAGAGTGGATACAGAGACATGAGTGGATCTGAGCTCCCCCTCTGCTGCACACAGCGAGGCCACTCCAAGTCCACTGAGCTGAAAATGTTTAAAACATCTCTGCATATCCTGAGGCCTAATGACTCCGCTTAATAAACACACCAGCACCAGGGAAAGAAATAAAGAGGAAGAGAATAACCAGAACAACTGAAGACACGGTCAGCGCACTTTGATACAGCTGACGTCTGTAGTCTACGAATAAACACAGTCCAGCAGGGAAATAAGCTGTGTCATTCAGACTGTAACGATCCATCTGAGGGTGTGTGACAGGCTGAGACACCTGTCAATCAATCAAACACACACACCTGTAGCTTTAAATGTCTCAGCAGAACAATCAGATCTCCACCGAGTCAAAGCAGAACCAGAGTGTGTCTGTGTGTGTACATGAAGCTGTGTGTATCTGTGTCACACTGAGAGGAAACGTGTCATCTGTTATTTCATCGTGTTGATTGGACGTCTGACGGAGACGATTTAAAATGTTTGATCCTCCGAGAGTTTCATGTTTCTGTACGTGTCTGTGTGCAGAGAGAGTATAGGAACAGGGAGGGGCCGCAGCGTTATTACAGGGTCCACACACACACACACACACACACACACACAGAGGTTGGCTAACACCCTGTCATTAGCGGGTTAAGGCCTCGATGCATCACAGCAGCAGAACATGGTGGAAATGTACTTATGAGGCTCAGATCAACTCTGTGTGTTCACTTTGTTTCTCAATCACTATTTATAGCTCAGAGTGTTTCCGTCCTCTGTGCTCGTTCTTTATTTACTAAACGTTCTGTTCTCGTTACATTATAAAACTGTAGGTCTGTCCACAGAGAGGCCACGCCCAGACTGATGACATCACAAGTATGTTGGTATAGTTACAGATGAGATGGAAAAATTTTGTTCACAACTCGGTTCATCCTGAACTGAGTCGAATGTCTCTGAAGAGACACCAACGAGCTCTCGTCCAAAATATAAACGCTTTCTTGTGCCTTCAGTATGTGACACTGACGCACAGCTGCCTCCTCAACACACCCTCACTGTGACCTCGTCACATGACCACGTTTGGTCATTAACATATGGCGTCCAAGGTACCCTGGGTGTGTTGGTTGTTGACATTCTGGGACGCCGTGTCAACTTCAGCCTGTTACATGCATTGTCTGTTTTCAAAATACACTTCTGTTTTCACAGGAAATGTACAGTTTGCATACAGTCTCTTTCAAAATAAAACACCACCAACTGACATTTTTTTCACACACACGTGGTTACGTTTAGCCAACACACACACACACACACACGTGGTTACATTTAGCCAACACACACACACACACACGTGGTTACGTTTAGCCAACACACACACACACACACGTGGTTGGGTTTAGGAACAAAGAACAGGGTTTGGCTTTAGAATCTTACAGGAAGTGAACATCGGCCTCCTGGGTGAAAGTTGGTGCTTGTTGGCCCCTCCCACTATCTTAGCTTTTGTTGTTGTCTTTCCGCGTTTTCCCCTGACACCACTGGGCGCAAGTGGTGACAGATGAAAAACTCCAGTAGAGAGAGAAACAAGACAGGAAATGTGTCTTTTCATTTTGTCTCATTTTCCGAATTCTTACAATGCACACAGCGAAAAAAACTCACCAGGCTCAGTGTGCAGAGGTCTGAGCAGCAGACTGCAGAGAAACACACCTGTTACTGTGAGAGTCCTCACAAGGGTACAAGTCCACATGTGTGTGTGTGTGTGTGTGTGTGTGTGTGTGTGTGTGTGTGCATACAGCAGAGAGATCATCATTAACTGTGAAGGAAGGTTCTGAAGGTACAACACACACACACACACACACACACACAGACACACACTGAGGACAGCTTGTTACATGTTGTGCGGACAGGCGGCCTGCTGGTGACACTTAATGAAAAACAAGACTGAGACACACACACACACACACACACACACACACACACACACACAAGGACACTGTCATATTACATCCATGCATGAACATTCACACACACACACACACACACACACACACACACTCCCTCCCTGCTGTGTATGATAAAAGAAGGAGGTCAGAGCCTGGACACAGGCCCCGCCTCCTCCGTCTTTGCCCTAAAAACACACACACACACACACACACACACACACACACAGATCTGTGAAGATGACCGGCCTCTTCCTCTGAAGTTTAAACACAGATCTACTTCCTGTCTTTGAATGAACGGATAAAAAACAAAAGAAGAAGAACCCTCCGTCTCTCTGTCCGTCTGCAGTGGGGTTATTTCAGGTCGGGGGGGGTTAGATGTTCTTATTCACGGCGGTAATGGCCTGCAGTGGTAACCATGGCAACCGAGCAGGGAAACCCGCCAGGAGATGAATTCGGGGGCCGAGCTTGGATTTTGGAAGGGGGGGGGGGGGGGGGGTCGCCCCCGGCAACTAACAAACCAACCAACCAGCTAACTAACCACCAAACGACTCACAGCCAATCAGACACACGCTGATGGAAGGGATGAGGTGTGTGTGTGTGTGTGTGTGTGTGTGTGTGCTGCAGCCTGCAGGCAGCCTGCGGTCAGACGATGTACGGTGTCCTCTGAGAGACAGAAACAAAGACAGATTTCTCTGGATCTCAGAGCGTCTGCTTTTTCTTCACCTGCTGAACCAAACTGATCTGAAACATGTAAAACTGATTAACGTCACGACGTGTGTCAGCGACACCAAATAATTCAGCTCCTCCTCTCTGTTGAGCGTGTTCACACGGACACTAGTGTCCACGTTAGAGACAACTTAAATCAAATCGTCTCTTTGGACAACAATAATACCATATTTGCCCCGATTACAGAATCTGCCACGATATGATTTAGATTCATTTCTGCTGAAGAAAAACCCTGTGGACACAGACCCTCAAGGTTTATCACCAAAAAGTTGTTTTTCATTAGTCACTCATTATTAGCTTTAGCACTTGTACTTGAATTGTATAAATTAGCCTAGCAGCTAGCAGCTAGCAGCTACTTTTCCTCTACTTGCAGTTGATCAAACTATATGTAGTTTTTAATTCTTTTTCTTCCTCACTGTTGGTTTACGTCTCTGCGTCTCTCAACACAACAGCTCAGTTGAATTTCAGCCTGCACGGACATTTTGTAAGCCGAACATTGCTGAAACAGAGCAGCTAGAGTCGCTGCAACATGTTAGCAGAGTGAGATGCTCGGCCAGGCAGGTAACGTTACGTCATGTTTTACCTTGAAACAGCACGTGAAAAAAAAGAAAATATTTCCTCTCTGTCGTCTCTCTCGGCTGTTTGACAGTGACACACTGTTAAAACAGAGGTGTGTCCTTAATAGATCCTTTAATCCTATAGATCAATGATTTACTTTGCATCAGTGATACTGGATCGCTGATCATTGAATTGTTAGTTCGATCCAGACTGATACTCACGTAAAGGTCTTATCCTGGTTTTGAGAACAGAAGAATGTTCTGATGTGACGTACAAACACTGAGGCAGCTGAGTCTCAATGAAGCCTGTCGTGTTGTGTTCACACTCAGTCAAAGACACTCACTCTGACATCTGAAAACTGAAAACAGTCTTTTCAGTTGAAGCCGTTGGCGCCGGTTTCTGATTGGTCCGTGCGGAACTCACCGTGTGGATGCAGGGCAGCTCCTTGTTAAGTAACCACGGTAACGAGAGTCGTCCCTCCCCACGGTAACAAGAGCGGATCCTCTCCCTCATGGCCAGGTTGATGTCGTGGAGGGTGAAGAGACAGAGGACGGTCTCTCTGGGAGGGTTGGAGCGATTCTTCTGACCCTGGAAACACAAAGAAACACCAGCAGAGTTCAGACCTCTGACGCAAGACTCCCAACTACACCACGTCTGTCTGAGACGAGTCTGTGATCTCACAGCAAGCGAGACGAGACAGAAGGACAAATGATAAAAGGATGAATGCAAAGAGGAAAGAAAGAAGGGACACAAAGGATGGGAAAACAGAAATAAAGAAACAGCCTGCAGAAGAATCAACAGAGAAAACTTCAGTCAGAAGAAAAAACTGAAGACAGAAAATAAACAGGAAGAAGAATGAAAAAGAAACAAAGGAACAAAGAAAGAGATCTGAGTTACAGAGGAAGTAAAGAAAATGAGACAGAGCAAGAAGAGATTGAAGACAAAGGACAAAAACAAAGACGAGAAAGAAAAAGAAAACAAAAAGAGATAAAAGACATCGGAACAGACAAAAACAATGAATGAAAAGACAAAAAGAAAAACAAATAAAGAAAAACAAAACTGACCAAAGAAAAGTCTGAAAGAAACAAGAAAAAAAAGCCACAACAAAAAAGAAGGAGAGAAAAAGAAAAGGACAAGGAAAGACCAGACGAAAGACATCCAATCAGGACGGAGTAATTCACCTGTGAGAAGACGACAAAGAGGACGTCATCGTCCTCTGACAGGCCGAGTGCCTGGGCCAGCCGCCGCCCTGGTTTCTGTTTGTAGGCGGCCTGGACCAGTCGATACTCCACGCCGTCTTTGGTGCAGCCGAGAGGAAACTCCACGTACGAGTAGAACTCGGTGTCGTTGGAACACATCCTGACGATCTTAGAGGTGAAGAACTTCTCTCCGCCGGCGTCCATCTGCGTCAGCTGCGTGTCCAGCTGCAGAGTCAGGAAGTAGACGTAGGTGCGGCTGGAGAAGCCGTAAACGTAGTAGATGTCGAAGGCCGGGTAGAGGGACAGCGTGTCCGACGGGATCTTGATCTGCGAGGAGACAAACTCGTCCTGGTAGACTAGAGAGAACATGTTAACGCTCTCCTCGTCCTCCACCAGCTTCCTGCTGGACAGCGTGGGGAAATACTCAGACTTTCCATCGATGGCGGCGCCGATGAAGAGGCGGCTGCCGCCCTTCACCGGCTTCTTCCTCTTTGGGTCGGCGGTCCAGTCATCCTCACCAACAACAACACCTGGAGAGGAAGAGGAGGAGGACACATACCATTAGGGCACTGGTACTGGTGCACCCAGCCTGCACTGTTACTGGGCTTACTGGTGTCGCATAGAAACTGTACTGTGATATCCAGTCCTCGCCTTCAGAACCGTTTCAGAACTTTGAATCATGAGATCAAGTCTTAAATATGAGTTATTACTAACTGTGCGTGACATGTGATCACACACATCATGCAGTGTGTGTGTGTCAGCCGACAGACTGTAAACAGTGTGTGTGGGAACGCAGATCTGGTACGAGATATGAAGATGTTGTCAGTGCCGCTGTTGTTTGTCAATCATCTGCTGTTTTGTCCCGACAGTCTTCATTCAGGTTTTTGTTCAAACTAAAAAACAACGGCAGCTGATTTACAATAAAAACCTGCAAAACATTTTGACACCCGACAACATGATTGACACCTGCAGGTTGAAACGCTTCTGCAGCTTGTCAAGAACAAAGTGGAGAGGAAACACTGGAGCTTTGTTTTTCTTTCTGGGCATCGAAATTACCAAAACACTGACATGATATCAGCTCGAAGTCTGATGAGTGTGTCTGAAATTAAACCTGCAGGAGAAAAGACAGCAGAGACCATCGTGTGTGTTTACACCCTGAGACCTTCATGGTGAAAACTCTCCATTGAATCAACTACAGATAAAACCTGAATCACTGCACTGTGGTTGTGACTCCGCCCACCAGTCCACCCTGTGGTTGTATGACTCCGCCCACCAGTCCACCCTGTGGTTGTATGACTCCTCCCATCAGTCCACCCTGTGGTTGTATGACTCCGCCCACCAGTCCACCCTGTGGTTGTATGACTCCGCCCACCAGTCCACCCTGTGGTTGTATGACTCCGCCCACCAGTCCACCCTGTGGTTGTATGACTCCGCCCACCAGTCCACCCTGTGGTTGTATGACTCCGCCCACCAGTCCACCCTGTGGTTGTATGACTCCGCCCACCAGTCCATCCTGTGGTTGTATGACTCCGCCCACCAGTCCACCCTGTGGTTGTATGACTCCGCCCACCAGTCCACCCTGTGGTTGTATGACTCCGCCCACCAGTCCATCCTGTGGTTGTATGACTCCGCCCACCAGTCCACCCTGTGGTTGTATGACTCCGCCCACCAGTCCACCCTGTGGTTGTATGACTCCGCCCACCAGTCCATCCTGTGGTTGTATGACTCCGCCCACCAGTCCACCCTGTGGTTGTATGACTCCACCCACCAGTCCAGTGTCTCTGACAGTCTCCATCCATGTCAGTGAAAACATGGACGCTTCACACACAGAAGATCTATACAATCAGCACAGTTTCAAGATTAGAGTCACCAATTCAGTATCTGACCAAATGTCTCCCCTTCTGTTCCTGAGATATGACGTTAAAACATGATGATGTCACAGTCAAGCTGACCTTTGACCTTTTGGATATAAAATTTCATCATTTCATCCCATCTGACATCTGAATGAAATTTTGTCATAATTAACGTATGAATTCTTGCGGTATGGCAAAACATGTTTTGTGAGGTCACAGTGATCTTTCACCACCAAATTCTAATCACTTTATCGTTAACTCAAAGCGGACGTTTGTGCCAATTTTGATGAAATTTCTTCAAAGTGTTCTTGAGACATCACGCACACGAAATAAGACGGACGAGGTCACGGTGACTTTGACCTATTACCACCAAAATCTAATCAGTTTATTGCTGAGTCAAAGTGGACGTTTGTGCCAAAAATAAAGAAATTATCTCGAGGTGTTCTTGAGATACTACGTCCACATGAATGGACGAACTCAAAACCCACAAAAACATAAGAACTGGCTGGTGCTAGTTTCCCACCTTAGCATGTGTGCTTGTGTAAGTGTGTGCGTGTTAAAGACGATAGTTTAGGAACAAATATTGCAGGTGTGTATGACCCCGCCCCCTCCATCCCTGCTTACCTGCCATCCCATCAGCCTCTCTGGCTCCAGACAGGTAGTGCTCTTTGCGGTGATGCGGTTCTCCCAGTTTGAAGAGATCCTCCAGTCTGAGGAACTGACAGACACCCTGCCAGATCGACCCGCACGCCACCAGTCTGTTCCCAGTATAGTCCACCAGTAAGAGCTTATTCACGTTGTCTGACGACTCCAGCCTGAGGGACAGACAGACAGACAGACAGGTGAGATGTTATACAGGTGTATCAGACAGACAGGTGTAGACAGACAGGTGTAGACTGACCTGTGAGCGCAGGCCCTGACGCTGGGCGGAGGGTAACACTTGGCGTTGTCCTCCACAGGTCCGGTCATGTGACTCCTCAGCTCCGTCAGATTGGCCGACAGCTTCAGCACTCGGTTGACGGCGCCGACGAACACCTCACCTGTCCTCCGGTGGACGGTCAGGTGGGTGAGGGAGGTGTCGAAGGCTCGGTACACCACCCTGCCAGACGCCACGGAGGGAGGGGGAGGAACAGCTGGGGCAGAGAGGAGGGGGGAGGAGAGGAGGAGGAAGGAGAGGAGGAGGAAGAGGAGGAGAGGAGAGAAGGAGGAGGAGGGGAGCATGGTGGACAGAGAGAGGAGGAGGAGAAGGAGGAGGAGGAGAGGATGGAGGGATGGAGGAGGAGAGGAGGGGAGGAGGAGGAGGAGAGAAGAGCTGGCTGCAGGTCTGATGAAGAGTCAGCTTCACTGGGTCATGACTGTGGACAGAGAGACAGAGAGACAGACAGACAGTTAGGACATGTGTCAAACTACAGGAGCCTGTTGGGGACATTTAAACACACTGTAGTTACAATATGTGGCCAAAAGTAAGTGGACATCACCGTCAACATCCTCAATGCTTCTTTCACACACTGCTTTACTACAAACAAACCAGGAGGAACAAACATGGAGTCTGTAAATCACTGATTGATACTCGCATCAGGTATCGGCACCGATCACGTTACTTTTACAAAATCAGAATCGGTAATAAAAGATCAGAGGAATCAAAACAACAAAAATAGCCAGGTGTTTCATCCATGTTGTTCACTGTTGCCTCCACTTTACAATGTGCTGTCACTGAGCGTCCTGGGTTCAGCTAACAGAGCGAAGCTAATGAGCAATAAACGAACAGGTTCAGCGGCCACCGCTTCTCTCTTTATTCCGAGCAACACAGCCACACCTAACGACGGAACCTCGCCTACCACAGCGCTACGGCAACTCTGGAGGGACAATTTGTTTACAATTTGTTTACATTTTGTGCTGTTGAATCACCAGTAAGCTTTTTGGATACTATCTAAATAAAAAACAAACCTTATGGGACAGCTTGGATGCATTCTGTCTTTTTCTTTCTTAATGCTTTAGTATCGGATCGGACTCGGTTTAAAAAAAAAAAAAGGACCCAGTATCGGATCGGATGCAAAAAAAATGTGATCGGGACATCCCTACACGTGACGAGGTCATAGTGAGGATGAGTCTGTGTTTCAAGGAGGCGAATTCATCGAGTTCCACCAAGGACTGTTCCTGTGTCAAGGATCCCACAATTCTTTACGCAGGATTTGCCAGAATATAAGGCGGGGCCTCTTCAATGCTGCACACCTGAGCACTCACTAGTCTGTTCCAATGTGTGTTCACTGAATGCTACGAAGGAGTCTCGCCTCGTCTCTGTGGGACCTGAAGCATCTTTGACTTCCTAAGCACTGTTTGCATATTTAGTCCAGCTGTACCTGCAGGTAAGAACGAATAAATGCATTTGCTGCAGAAAGTGTGTGTGTGGCTGCTGACAGCTGAAATTCACTACTTCAAATGTGGAAATATGAAACAAATAGTCTGAAAGATATAAAAGCTCAGATGCACTGACCACACTGCTGAAGCTACCAGGTCAAATGATCAGAACTGGAAGCTGAACTGAATTAACAAGACAAACACTGACAGAAAAGATGGAAGCTGAATTGTAAAACTGTCGAAGGTTGACATTAACTTAAAGGCTGGACAAAGAAATGCTGAAGCATTTTACAGGAATAGAAAATAGTTGAAAACAACAATAATTGTTTTATAGAGCAAACTGTTTTGTTATCTGAATGGTTCCTGTAGCTGAGAGGATGCAGACACAGAGTGGATATAAAAATGTACAAGAGAAGTATAATTACTTTTTGGCCTGTGTAAAGCTTAAATAAAGTCAGTAGATAGAACTATGGAGAGAAGTAGAATCTCATGGGGAAGTAAAATAAAGACTGTAGATTGTTTTCAATTCAAGATCTGAATCTGACGTTCACAGGCCAAACAGTCGGAGCTCTATTAGCAGGACTAATGGAATAGTAGTGACCGTGGTGAAGGCAGAGATGAGATGAGTCTCTGTAGCTGGTTCAACTGAATCAGCATCCACAGTTCAGACTCAGGTGAGCACTGAGACAGGCAGGTGTGTGAGCTGTCCTGACTGTATTCAGTGAAGCTGTGACTCTTCAGCTCCATCAGACTGTGAGCTGAGGTGTGTTTGTTTGTGTGTGCGTGTGTGTGTGTGTGTGTGTGTGTGTGTGTGTGTGTGTGTGTGTGATCCTTCACCTTCAGTCTGATGAGGAGCTTTAAAACCCTGTATTATTTACAAGAAGCTTTCTAACACACACTGAGGATTCCTCTGACAGGGAAGAGATTAGGCCAGCTGTGTGTGTGTGTGTGTGTGTGTGTGTGTGTGTGTGTGTGTGTGTGATGGAGGCAGATAGAGGTATTGATCTGTTTCCGTCTGTCTTCTCACTGATTCTCTCATAAAGCTTCAGCAGCTCCAGTAACACTGAGCTGGACGGAAACTTCACTCTCCTCCTGGCAGCCATCTCTACTCCGTTTACGTTTGACTGACAGCTCTGATTACACACACACACACACACACAGTGAAAACACTCTGAAATCAGTTTCATCTTAATCTGCAGTCGTCAACGAGACAAAATGGAGGCTTTTCCTCCTCCAGCAGTTTCTGGTGGCTCGCTGCATTAAAATGCTGCATATGTTTCTGAGCGTGGGCGTCCCGCTGGGAATTGAACCGTCGACTGTAGCGGCGCTTCATATCGTGCTTCTGGTTTTCAGCTCGGACACATTAATCAATAAGAGAGAATATGAGAAAGTGAGCGTGGAAACAAACGAGCATCAGTTCCTCCTCTGTCAGTTTCTCTGCTCTCAGATTTTTATTCCTCAGAAACATTTTCTCGGCTCCGACACGCTGAGCGCTCTCAGGATTATTCTCATCCAACGTCTCTACCATCAGACCTCCAGTTCTTCTTCTGACGCAGCGTTCCTGTCCTGTAACCACACGTGACCATGAACACACTCTCCCATACACACCCTGTGACTCTGCAAACCCAAAATAAATCAGTGTAATGTTATATTGTCGATGCCCATCACAACTCTGTTATCATACAACTGTCTGGAGCTGCCTGACGTATGGACACAGAACATTTGACGCTCGGCACAAAGACCGACACAAGCTGACGGTAAAATGGCTGCAGAGCCTCCGACAGCTGTGGGGCAACTCTACCCAACAGGAACACTGACATCGATCCGGCTCATTCAGGAGGAGCTGCTCACTGTTTGTTTATCTGCTTTCATCTGTAAACAACAGCAACAACAACAAACACAACAAAGCAGCTCATTGGTTGGATTGTGCCAATTTTTTTTTACCGTTCCTGAGATAATCATGTTAGAAGATTAGAGCGAAGATGATCTGTTGATGAAACAATTAGAAAAGAAAAGAAATTCAACTGTTCTGACGATCTCGTCTGTTTTGATCACTCTCCAGCAAAAAACTGGAAAAATGTGAAAACGTCTCTGGTTCCAAGTTTTAATTTCTTAGTTGTATAAAAGATTAACATAAAGACATCACATTGGACTCTGGGAACTGTTAAATGAATCCTTCACCTGTAAAATGACCATCTGTACATCACTTACTCACCATGTGTTATCTTGAAAGCCATTTGTCTCTTGTCCCTCCACGATGGACAAATAATCCAAAAAAGGGAAACATTTTTCATGACTGAAAGTAAACAGGGTCCACACTGTCCAGTAGGGCTGCAACGATTAGTCGACTAATCGATGACTAATCTACTATTAAAATAATCAGTGACTATTTTAGTAGTTGACTAATCGTTTTGAGTCATTTTTCATGGAAAAGTTCTATAAAAGTGCCCAAAACACTCTTATTGCAGCTTCTTACGTTCAGATATTGGCAGCTTTACACACTCTCCCGTGACGGTGAACTAAAACCCTTTGGCGTGAGTACGAAACAAGACATTAGATAACATCATTTTGGGGTTTGGGAGAGATAGACCGACATTTTTCAACAAAATAACACACTTTTCAATAAAACGATTAGTCGACTAAACGAAGAAATAATCGACAGATTAGTCGACAATGAAAATAATCGTTAGTTGCAGCCCTATTATCCAGTCAGATGGTAAGAACTTCACAAACACGTGTATCACCTTTTATGGATTCTTCGTTTGTGGAGGTGTGCAAGTAAAACAAAGTTTTCTTCCTGAATTCATGGTAACACACGTTGAGCAAAACTTCTTTCCCACTGCTCAAAAAACCCACCGACACCTGGTGACATCTGCCTTTTGTCTTTAATGGGGAAGGTTACAATCGACAGTGACTCTGACGTAGTCGCAGGTATCTATCGGCTCTGGCTCTGATCTGTTCCAGTCGGCAGTGATGAAAAAACAACACTTGGGTGGACGTGTTAAATTCAGCCCCTTAACCAGAGAGATGCAAAGATGTGCTACCACAAAATACCATCTGTCTCCATCTAAGCTCAAACATCAACCCACATTTAGTCAGCACTGAATTTGAAAGAGAGACCGAGTAAGTACAAGATATTAAAACGAACCAACCACTGTAACATTTTCACAGACCTCCATGTTGCTCTACGGCCTTCGCAGTCACCCGAAAAAAAAATCATGATTACAGAAACTTCACACGCTGAGTTTGGTGCGTTTTTTTGTTCTATGTGTTGTGAAAATTGACAACACGAGGCAGAAAGACATATTTCCTCTCTGGAGTTACATATCGCTCATCACTGTCTCTACACGTGTCTCACATTTAGCACTGCAGCATCATGAAGGGGCGGAGCTGTCCCTCCTCCAGCCGTACTGTCTACAGAGTGCTGTACATGGCTCTACTCCACTGGCATTGGGAGAGGAGTCTATCACCTGTTGTTAACAGGTGTTCCTGCGTTCACAAATCATTTTTTAGAAAAAGGGTTTAACTGATCTACAAATGGTCATTTTACAGGTGAAGTATTCCTTCAAACTAAAGGCTTCACTGATTATTGGCAGCATCACGATCAACATAAACATCTGTGAGCTGCTCTGACAGTGTAACCAGTGTAACCAATGTAACGTCCACTCTGAGAGGAAAACCAGTGACGTTCACTGTCAGACAGACAGAACGCTGAACAGGAGTCTGACTGCTGAACACAAAGTGACAGCTCACAACACACAGCTGCAATCTGCTGCCCCGTCACCGCGGTGTTTTACACTCGGCAAATAAAACACAACTTCACACACAAAGTTCTTAACACTGAGGTCTGGGCTTCATTAATACATCTGAAGAAGGAGACGAAGAAGAAGGAGACGAAGAAGAGGGAGCTCTTCACAACGACGTCCTGCTGCTTTGATGAAACACTAAAATAAATCCTGGTGACTGCTGGGCTCAGATTAACTCCTCATATGTCAAAGCGACGACATCACAGAGTCACATTCCTGCCGAGGACGATTAGCATTAGTGATGAGAATATCTGCTGCGACTGGCTGCCTCTAATGAGACAGTAGAAGAAGAGTTAACGGCTGAAACACAGAGACGACGACGTTTTCTGAATGGAGGGATAATAAAGTTTTTACTCCGGTGGCAGAGAGGTACAGTAAGCCGAGTGCAACAATTAACCCTGTGACACACACACACACACACACACACACACACTGAAACACACACACACACTCTCAGGAACACAAAGAGGCAGTGAAAGATCAGCACATTAGTTAATTAGCCTGCTGAGCTGAGGGGGAGACCAGAGAGAGGAGAGGTCGACAGATGGACCAGAGTGTGTGTTTGTGTGTGTGTGTGTGTGTGTTTGTGTGTGCAGACAACAGACAGCTGGGCAGACAGAGGAGACAGATAAAGTTTCTCTAACTGGACTACGATTTCACTGGACCATCCATCACCCTGCTGAATGTGTGCGTGTGTGTGTGTGTTCTAACCAAGGCTAACATTAAATCCTGGAATGGTCAGAAAAGCTAACTGCTAACTCGAGCTAATGCTGTGTTCAGGTTCTATCATTCAAACAAGCATCAATGTGAAGAAATGTTGACATCAGCCTCCTCACTGTGAAGTGGCCACCATGAGACGGCGTATCATCTCTAGTCAACGACTCTCTGTGCTTCTGATCTGTAACACTGACAGGAAGTGACCACCATGAGACGGCGTATCATCTCTAGTCAACAACTCTCTGTGCTTCTGATCTGTAACGTCGACAGGAAGTGACCACCATGAGACGGCGTATCATCTCTAGTCAACAACTCTCTGTGCTTCTGATCTGTAACGTCGACAGGAAGTGACCACCATGAGACGGCGTATCATCTCTAGTCAACAACTCTCTGTACTTCTGATCTGTAACGTCGACAGGAAGTGACCGCCATGAGACGGCGCATCATCTCTAGTCAACAACTCTCTGTACTAATCTCTAGCTAACGTATTTTGGGGTTCCTGGAATGTCACGAATGCTAACTGCTAACTGCTAACTGAAGGTAATTAAATGGTGCTTTTTTTTCATCTCTGTGTGTTCAGGAAACTGAACAGGGAACCTGTTAGCCCCGCTCCATCAAAGATCAAAAAGTGTCCCTAAACCTCTCAGTGAGGGTCGCCTCTGCTCTAAATGCACTTAATATAGATTAAAATTAATATATAAAATATGGTTAGCTGATACCAAACAAGTCAGAATTATTAAAACACCAAACCCTTTAAATAACTCTCACATTGTATTTTCTCTCTGTGGTGTTTGCATCAGTGAAGGAGACAGAGAGAAAACTGGAGTGTGGTGTGTTCACTGACGTCTGGGTAACAAAGCAGCTTTGAATTCGCTGCGTCAGGGAAACATTTAGCTCGGTGTGTTAGAATGAAGTGACCTTCACACAGACTCAGACATCAGCAAAACACACAACCTCCTATTTATTATACGTCTATTTCAGTTTGGATTCATTTTAGTTCTCTCTGATTAACCGTTTAGAGCCCTCACTCTGTTTTCATATCGTCTTCTGTAGGTCACTTTTACATCTCTTCAGCTGTGTGGAAGAAAGTTTCAACCAGGAAACGACACAACAGGAAGAGCCAAAAGTAAAAATATAACATTTATAGTCAAAATAATTTAACTCTGTAATATATCAGACATTTTCATCTTGAGATTATACACCGTAAATTATTTCCAGAAAGTTACAATATGTAACTGTAATATTTCACAATAAATTACATTATTATCTCCTTAAAGGCTTTCACTGGGATATTTAAACAAATTTAGAATTTTATTGTGAAAATCATGCTGGTAAATATGGGAGCATACTGCTACAGTCACTCAGTAATATCTGCAGTGAAATACAGTAACTCTACAGCAGCATGCTGCTAACTCACAGTACCACAAACTGTTGAGTTAAATTCACTCATTTACAGGAACGTACTGTTACATCACATCTAATAAAGTGAAACCATTTCCCTCGACTCGTGTTTGGAGGTGTAACTGTTCACAGCAGCGTAGGCCATGTGTGTAGGCTACGACATAGGCTCTGCAAAGAACCGACACACAGCTATAAATCCGCCTTCAGAGTCCTTAAACATCACGCAGAAATGAACTCAGACCGGATCAGACTGGTTCCTGATGACCTCACTCAGCCTCAGAATCTTCATCTTCATCTTCACTGGTCTTTGTTTGAATGTTTTTAATGTTTTCATCTCTTTTAATCACTGCGTTGAAACTTTTTAAAATAAAGCTGTCTTTAAATGTTTTTCAGACGCAGTCCACCCACCCTCTGTGTCACCACCCAACCAGAAGCCGTAAACCAACACAGCCCGTCCCTCACCCTCCGTCACCTCCATCTGCATCCGTCTCCCCCTCTGACCCCCCCCTCACCCTCCGTCTCTGTGACTGAGCCTCTGTTTGAATCACAGGCTCCAATAAACACACGACAAAGACACATTGTGCTGCGGTTTCCTGGTAGAAAAGGCTGCGGGGTGAGTTCAGGTGCTCGGAGCTCCGGGGTGGTCTGATGGACCAGACGGGAGCTGGACAGAGACGGGGACACATTCAGGCTGATGGAGGGGACGGAGACAGCTCCGCTCCATCTGCTGCTCAAACAATCAGTCGATTAATGGATCAGCTGACTGACGGACAAACTCCTCTGTTTGTGACTGAAGCAGGGTGAAGCTGGTGACTCTGACTGTGTTTCAGCCACACACAACTTTTTGGACATTTTTTATTCCTGACACTGTGAGTCTTTGAACGTTCCCACATAGCTCTCTCATTTATTAAACAGCAACACTACATATTTTTTCAAATGTTTTTTTTTTGTAATTTTTCTGTTTTCTGCGCACTAAAACACCAAAGCAAGTTTCTTGCATATGAAAACAAACTTGATTTACCTCTGAGAGGCTGTGAGAAATATATATTTTATCATTGTGACATTTTATGGATTTGACAATTAATGTGTTTTTTAAGAAAACATAAATACAAACAATCAAAAATGAGAAAAAAAAGACAAGTTTGAGCTGCGTCTCTCAGTCTCACTGTTAGGAGATAAGTTTCCATTTTAACTGACCCAGCTGTCGACAACAAACGTTTCGTAAGTGTGAAACCACGACCTGAAGCACCTTTTATATTTCAGCTCTATTTTTCACACCTGCACATGAAACTGTTGATTTAAACCCATCAGGATAAAAATATTTCATTCCACCAGATCCTGCAGATATAAATATGTATTTGCTGTGTTATTGGCAGACAGAATGAAGTCTTGTTGTCCAGACTCATTAACATTAATTAACATTCTTTGTCCTACAGTTACACAATGAGTGACATTCATGTCTTCATCCAGAGATGTTTCAGATAGTTTGTGATCAGTTTCTAACTTCAAGGATCGTCCTGCTTCATTTCAACCTGATGTTTTCTCCGTACATGAGGCTCCA
Source organism: Epinephelus lanceolatus (assembly GCF_041903045.1). Classification (NCBI taxonomy): domain Eukaryota; kingdom Metazoa; phylum Chordata; class Actinopteri; order Perciformes; family Serranidae; genus Epinephelus; species Epinephelus lanceolatus. The sequence goes on along the minus strand of NC_135741.1, from coordinate 898,330 downwards.
TGTGACGCACTGACTTTACACTCACAACAATGACCTTCACAGCTTTCAAAATGTCTGAAAACGTGAAATTCTTTAACATAACAATCCCAACTCAAAGCCAACTTCCTGTACCAGCTTTTTCCCAGAGCTTTCAACTATTTCACACAGGAACCTTTTACACTTTCTGTTCAAGGCTGGAATATCACTCCATAATAACCATCACAGAGCGGAGGGACAGACCTATCTCGCCTTTAAGCCGGCAGCCGAGGTAAGAAAATCACAAAAACCTTTTTGAAACCATTCAACACTTCCTCTTCAAGCAGGAATTTCACACCGTTATTCCACCTCGCCATTTTGTATAAAAGGTAAGATCGTGGAGTGGCGAGGGCAGAGAGGTTTCACCTCTGAGCCGGAAATGAAGGTGGTAACAGCGCCGAATCAACGTCTGTGTAAAAGGGACCGCCAGCAGGACGGGGTCATGGGCGGTACGGGTGTGACGTTCTGACGTCATGTTATGTGTGCAACCCACTGCAGGAGATTTAAAAGCAGCTGTTAGCAGTTAGCAGCTAACTCAAAGAAGAAGAACAGCAGCTGTTAGCAGTTAGCAGCTAACTCAAAGAAGAAGAACAGCAGCTGTTAGCAGTTAGCAGCTAACTCAAACAATGAGGTCCAGGAGCTCCTTACCCTCCGAGCAGAGGACGAGATCAGTCGCCATATAACAGGGACGCTAAATGATTGTTATTGACATGTGATGTCATTGTTACCGTTGCTATTGTCATACTGATACACAGTTGATTATATTTTATATTATTGATCTGAATCTGTAAAGTAACGTAAAGTTTTTAGATAAATGTAGTAAAGTTAATATTTCCCTCTGAGATGTGGTAAAGTAGAAGTATAAAGTGGCAGGAAACTCAGGTGAGTAAATGCACTTAGTTACTTTCCACCAATGAAATGAACTCCCACCAACAGCTGTTACATGTGTTTCACTTCAAACAGATTCAAATGTGCTCTGGATATGACAAAAAAAAAACATGATCTTTCTGTGAGACAGTGAATGTCTCATCATGTCGCTGTAACAATAACTCAGATCTAATTGTGTCACTTCCTGTAATTACATAAACACAGAGGACTGCAGACCACCGTGTACTTTAATACGTCCAATTTAATTTTACTGCATCTGCCTCTATAATTACAAACCACTGTGAACTGCCTGACTGTGCTATTACCAGCTAACACGCTAACATGCTAACACGCCGCCCCTGTGAGTCCCACGGTGTGAGCACTTCACTGTCCATCTGTAAATCTGAGCCTCTCTCTGGAGACAAAGGAGGGTCGGTTCACCAAACTGAGGAGGTTCATGTGACATCACGCTCATCAAATGGAAGAGAGGGAACAAATACAGGAGAAGACGAGACAAAACAGCTTTTTGTTTGTCTCAGCAAAATATTAAAAAAAGACAATCTTAGAGAAAAAAATCCCCAAATTTGATACAAAAGAAATAAATCTTAACAGCTGAGTTCACTCAGACTGAGACCACAGGCCTGTTTCAGTTGTTCTGTAACACACCACATATTCCTCTTCTCTCTGACTGAATGCGTCTGTATGTTTCACTGTCTCCACTCGTGTTATCAGCAGTCCTGTTTCCATTAAAATGTTGCCTGAGTGTGAAGTGGACTGGGACCGGCGCTGGCACGGTGCTATCTGGCAGCCGAGCGATGGGAGTGGCTGAAATCAGACACAGAGGACAGGTTTGGATCTCAGAGGTGATAAATGTCTCAAGTAACAAAAAGCATGTTGGATCTGCAACATCAGCGCCAGAGACGACTTCAATAAGAGCCGAAGCTCCTCTGTCTCACAGCAGAGACCATGTTAGAGCCATCAGCAGGTTATACGTTGTACTGTGAACACTGAGTTATTTCAGTAGTAACTGGTTCAAGGAAAAGTTTGATACTTAAGAAATCTTCTGTTTTACGGAGAGTCAGATGTAAATAATGACAAGTTTAATGCTCTGTGGGGCTTCATGCTTTTTGCCTTGCTGCAATCTAATTGGCTGTTTGCCAGTGTACTCATGTCATCATTGACTCATAGTTGGTGGACGTTATTTATTTCTTTAAAAAGAAGTAATTTTTATGTGGATAATCACCTACAACACGTCTGTTTTTTGTGTTCAGCAGCTGCAGGACGTTGTTATAAACCAAACCTCTGGTAAAGAGAAGCCGATTTAATGTGGCTAACTGTTAGCATGTCAGAGAGGTTTTGCTTCCTGTGTGGTGTCAACACGTTCTCACTGTGACCTCGTCACATGTCCACGTTTGGTCGTGAACTTTCCACGTCCACATATAACATGCAAGTTAAATGGTAGATGGACTGCACTGGTATCGCCATTTTCTAGTCTCCCGACCACTCAAAACACTTTTGCACTATGAGTTACATTCACACACACTCACACACCAATGGAACAGCCATCGGGAGCAATTTGGGGTCCAATATCTTGCCCAAGAATGAACCACCGATCTTCTGATTGGTGGACAACCTCCTGAGCCACAGCCGTCCAAGGTACCCTGGGTGTGTTGGTCGTTGACGTTCTGGGACGCCGTGTCAACTTCAGCCTGTTACATGCATTGTCTGTTTTCAAAATACACTTCTGTTTTCACAGGAAATGTACAGTTTGATACAGTCTCTTTCAAAATAAAAGCACTACTTCGGTACAACACCACCAACTGATGTTTTTTTCCTACAACAACACGCACACGTGGTTACGTTTAGCCAACACACACACACACATGGTTACGTTTAGCCAACACACACACACGTGGTTACGTTTAGCTAACACACACACGTGGTTACGTTTAGCCGACACACACACACATGGTTACGTTTAGCCAACACACACACAGGGTTACGTTTAGCCAACACACACACACCTGGTTACGTTTAGCTAACACACACACGTGGTTACGTTTAGCCGACACACACACACACATGGTTACGTTTAGCCAACACACACACAGGGTTACGTTTAGCCAACACACACACACCTGGTTACGTTTAGCTAACACACACACGTGGTTACGTTTAGCCGACACACACACGTGGTTACGTTTAGCTAACACACACACATGGTTACGTTTAGCCAACACACACACGTAGTTACGTTTAGCCAACACACACACATGGTTGGGTTTATGAAAAAAGAACAGGGTTTGGCTTTACAGTCTTACAGGAAGTGAACGCTGACTCAGACATTCACCCCCTTAACTTTAGTCCTTGTCCCACCGACCCTGCTGGACCGGCTGCGTATCATGCTGATGTCAAAGGAAGGCTTTTGTCGTCTGTGTCTGACGCCAGAAGTCACTGACCAAGCACTGCTATTTGACGACTTTGGAATGAGACGGGGTTGGTGTTCATATTATTCAGAGAGGGTGGTACCTGATCAAGAACGGGCTTCAGGAGCATCTTTCTGACAGGATGAAAACATGAAAACAGCAAAACTAAGAGACATAAACAGACTCATCAAACTAACAGCCAATCGAACGAGGAGCTGAGCAGCAGCCTATCACAGATCTGTGCTGTAAATGTGACACAGCTCGTCAAATTGTTCTCTATCTGACAAAATAAACAAAATAAAGCTCTTAATCCTAAAACTGACAGTTCAGATCATTTAAATGACTGTTGTCACTGTTTAGACACAAACTCACACTTCAGCTGCTTTCAGTCTGATTAACATCTGATATCTCTTTTGTTTCAACGACATGAACCCAAATTTAAAAAGGCCAATCAGCAGTTTTTCTGGGGGGGGGGGGGGTTAAGTGTCGGACTGTTTCTTGGTTTGGAGCACGTCAGCCTGCGGTGATGTCATTGGACGATGATTATCTGGCTCCACGGCAACAACCAGAGAAATAACTGCTCCATTAACTCTGCATGTGTGTGTGTGTGTGTGTGTATAATAGTCCATCTATCAGACTCTGTCATTTCCACAAGGTAAATCTCAGACCACACACAGTATTCACCATCATCAGTCCATCAAACTGTTATTTCATTAGAGGGAAACACTGCTGGTCACATGACTCCCAGATGGCGGTTGAAGTTCTTCAATTTAATGGATCAGCTGATGGAAACCAGAGACACTGAACATCTAAACAAGTCTGACCCTGAGTGGTTACAGCAGCGGCCATGTTGGCTCTGGAGTCACAGTTAAACAAACATCTGCTACAGACTGATGGAGGCCGAAGATACGCTCAGCTGAAGGCCTGTTTTTCCTGTTTTGTTTTGTTTTAATGTCGCCAACTCTGCAGGGACTTTAACCTCTTTTACCTTCTGATAAACCCAAACTACCTGTTCAGGTACACTGTCCTCTACCTGCTCAGGTACTCTGTCCTCTACCTGCTCAGGTACACTGTCCTCTACCTGCTCAGGTACACTGTCCTCTACCTGCTCAGGTACTCTGTCCTCTACCTGCTCAGGTACTCTGTCCTCTACCTGCTCAGGTACTCTGTCCTCTACCTGCTCAGGTACTCTGTCCTCTACCTGCTCAGGTACACTGTCCTCTACCTGCTCAGGTACACTGTCCTCTACCTGCTCAGGTACTCTGTCCTCTACCTGCTCAGGTACACTGTCCTCTACCTGCTCAGGTACACTGTCCTCTACCTGCTCAGGTACTCTGTCCTCTACCTGCTCAGGTACTCTGTCCTCTACCTGCTCAGGTACACTGTCCTCTACCTGCTCAGGTACTCTGTCCTCTACCTGCTCAGGTACTCTGTCCTCTACCTGCTCAGGTACACTGTCCTCTACCTGCTCAGGTACACTGTCCTCTACCTGCTCAGGTTGCCTCCAGCCTTCAGCTCTTAATCCTAAAACTGACAGTTCAGATAATTTAAATGACTGTTGTCATTGTCTAGACACAAACTCACACTTCAGCTGCTTTCAGTCTGTCTGAGACAATTTTACTTTCACTGACGCATCAACTGCTTTCAAACAATCTGCCCACAGGGCTCAAACCTAAAACTAAAAGTTCAAATTGCAACAGAGACTTCACATCCTGTTGAAGCTTCAACTTCTCACATGCAAACAATCATTTCGACCTGTGTACAGTGTTTCCTGTGTGAGTGGACACGCTTCAGTTTCCTTCACTAAAGTTCAGCCCACTTATTAACTCTGATAATAACCAGTACTTGAACAGTAAACGTTATATTTACACAATTCCTCAGTTTCCAAATGTCCCATGATGTTTGGTTGTATTTTTGGGCTCCGACTGTTGGATCCAAAACAAACTATGAACTCAGGAGGACTGACAGAGGACTCATTCATCAGGCTGTCCTGGTGACCTTTGACCTCCTCTATACATCGACGTCGGAGCATGACATCAAAACAAAGTTTATTCCCGTGACTGACAGTGGAGTCACGCTGCATTTAACTGCACTGACAGCCAAATTTATCTCCTGCCGAGGTCACACTGAGCTCACAGACTAAATGTTGATTGGAGACATTAGCTGAGCTGGACCCTGTCTGTCAGACATGAAGACAAGCAGAGACAAACAGAGACATGATGCAGACCCATCAACTTCATAATCTAAATTCATATCAAGATCATAAGGATGTAATAGTCAAACATATCATCAGATGAACACTAGCTGATGTACTGGCTGAGTTTCAGATGAATGGGAGTCAATGGAGGATTTAAATCTCGTCAGCATGAGGCTGCGATTCGTTAACGTCCCTCAGACCCCGGCTTTTTCTTGGTGTGTATTTTTAATTTCTCCCAGCTAGTTGAGATGAAAAGGACCTAATAAGGATTAAAAAAACAAGCACTGACCTTAAACGGTGAGTAGTTTTTGAAAGAAATCACGTCCTCATGTGGGGACCATGGGCTTATTATTAACAGTCACAGGTGTGTAATAAAGTATAAAACTGTTTGTTTCAATGTCTGAACGTTGTTGTGCAAAAGAAACCAATGTAACATTTGTTCAATGTTCAGTAACTCTCTGCGTTCGATGTTCAAGACCAAAACTGTTCAAAACTGTTCATTTGAACTCCTGAACGTGGCTGCACAAAAGCAAAACTGCAAAAAATGCAACATGTCTAAATTCTGTGTGATTTGTTTATTTTGTAATGAATTTTCTTTGCTCCATTTGATAACTAACAATGTCATTTTGTGTGTAGAACAGTCCGTCTCATCTGATTGGCTGGTGTAAAACAATACAGTCGCAATGTCCTCAAATGAGTGTGTCATAATTAACAGTGTCTTAAGGTGGATTTATAGTTGTGTGTCAGCTCTACACCGCAGCCTACACACATGGCCTGTGTCTGCGTCACTAGTTGGCGGCGGGGTGTCTGTGATGTGCTGTCAAGTTTCGTTGATTCAGAACACACAGTAAACACACGTTAAACACACATTAAACACACAGTAAACACACGTTAAACACATAATAAACACACAGTAAACACACATTAAACACACAAACACATTATACACAGTAAACATACAAACACACAGTAAACACGTTAAACACACATTAAACATACAAACACACATTAAACACACATTAAACACACAAACACACATTAAACACACATTAAACACACAGTAAACACACGTTAAACACACGTTAAACACGCAGTAAACACACGTTAAACACACATTAAACACACAGTAAACACACGTTAAACACACGTTAAACACATAATAAACACACAGTAAACACACATTAAACACACAAACACACATTATACACACAGTAAACACAAACACACAGTAAACACACGTTAAACACATGTTAAACACACATTAAACACACATTAAACACACATTAAACACACAGTAAACACGTTAAACACACATTAACCACACAAACACACATTAAACACACATTAAACACAAACACACATTAAACACAAATTAAACACACAAACACACATTAAACACACAAACACACATTAAACACACATTAAACACAGCAAACACATCAAACACACATTAAACACACATTAAACACACAGCAAACACACATTAAACACACATTAAACACACAGCAAACACACAGTAAACACACATTAAACACACGTTAAACACATGATAAACACACAGTAAACACACATTAAACACACAAACACACATTATACACACAGTAAACATACAAACACACAGTAAACACACGTTAAACACATGTTAAACACACATTAAACACACAAACACACAGTAAACATACAAACACACAGTAAACACACAGTAAACACACATTAAACACAGTAAACACACAGTAAACACACAAACACACATTAAACACACATTAAACACACATTAAACACACAAACACACATTAAACACACATTAAACACAGCAAACACACAGTAAACACACAGCAAACACACATTAAACACGGCTTAATAGAGACAGTTTCAAACACAAATCAGCTTCACTATAACTCGCAGCATTCACAGACAAACGAAATGTTTTTCCCCACAAATACAACATGCTAACGTTATTAGCACAAGCCTATGGCATTTTACATTGTATAAATTAGCCTAGCAGCTAGCAGAGATTTCCTCTGCTCATATTTCAGCCAGGATAAATCACACACAGTGTGTGGAGGCTTTATTGTCTTCACAGTTTATTGTTTCTTATCTGTGAAATTAAAGTAAATCAAAGCTTTGTTTCCACTGAGGGAAATGGTTTCAGCTCACAGAGACAGACAGGAGGTCTGCGGCGCCACAATGTGCAGTTACATTCCTGAGGAGATGCAAGTCAGGCCAAGGCGTAGGGAATGTGTCTACGCAGGGCCAACACCAATTCCACTTTAGCTTTTTAAAATTGGTCAAATGTGTTGCCGTATGAAACTACAAACTTTGTTAATCATAAATAAACAAGTTTCAACCATAAAGTCTGATCAAGTTTTGGACCTTGTCCACTTTTGATGTGATAAGCTGCAGACTGACTTGGCAGAGATCGTCGCCATCTTGTTTTTAAAAGGCTCAGTGTATTGTGCCTTTGCTGCCACTAGATGGCGCAGAAAGTGTCCACAAAGAAGGACGACAGGTCCAAGTTCAGCAGAATAAAGTACAAGGTGCAGCCGTCCCATAAGGGGATGTCCTCGTATGAGGAGGACGGGTCTCAGGAGGTTACAGTATATATGTCTGTGTCTTTAAAACTTAATAACTCAGAATATTAGAGTTACCAATAAGAAAAGTCAGAGCAGCCACCTGCAGGCTGTTATACATTATTTCACACATCAGTTGTTTGGGAGGAATTATGACTGGAGGAGGAGGTGTGTGGCAAAAATATCTTCTATCGTCTATCTATCTAGTTAGAGGTGAGAAGACAAAGGTAAAGAAGAAGAAGAAGAAGAAAAGGAATCAAACTAACGAGTAATCTATTGATGACTGATGACCTGTGGGTCGACTACAACCAGGTAACCTCACAGTCTCAGATACTGTCTGATTCTTCCTCTTCTCCAGGTTTCAGGTCAGTAAAGGTTCATTTCTTCGTCCCTATAGAATCACTCCAGTGTCTCTGAGCGGGCCGCTGTGATTGGCTCTCACTGGGTCGAGAGCTCTGACTCTAATGAATTGAATTTAGGAGGAGAGGGTTAATTGGTAATTTGGCGAGAGACTAAAAACAGAGACGCTCTGTTCATCATCAGCACAGAGACATGACACACACACACACTCAGTGAGAGACGGACCGTTAAAGGAACAGTCACACATTTTATAACCTCTTAAACAGGGTGTCCACCCTGAGATTAAAACACACTTTTATTCCACAAGTCATCACCTCCAGGTAGAATGGCCGCTGTGACATCACTGGCAGGGGGAGGAGCTACACACCAACATGCCTGAGGGTGTTTTTGGAGCCGTGGCAGTAACAGCAGAGGTTTTTATGTGTCCTGTGTGATTCAGTGTTGATGTGAAAAACTCCTGGTTTTCTTTGAATAATTCTCTTTATTGATGTCAAATCTACATGCTGTGAGACAAATGAGCCGAAACGTGCAAAAACACCGGTATGGTCCTTTAAACTTCACGCATTACAGGATTTTATCTTCCAGTTGAGACAAACGCGGCTCAGACGTCCAGATCAGATCCGTCCTTCAGCTGCTCTGAGCGAACACAAAACTGAAAACCTTTTTTGTTTTAAAGCGTGGAGCCGAGCGTCTGACTGCCGGCTTCATTAGCCTGATAAAAAACATTTACCTGACGCCTTAAACTGCGAACATTAACAGCTGCTATTTAAAAACCTGTGAAGTCGGTCCAGAGCAGGGCGGGACACACTGAGCTGCTGCTGGAGTCATTAACAGAGCGGCAGAGAGGCCACGTTTGACTTCACGGTGAAGTTCTGACCGCTGAGATCAGCTCAGAGTGAGATTCAAACACACTGGTCTGTTCTGATGGAAAAATACAGAGTGGTGCCTCTGTCACAGGAGAACATCTGTGGTTCTTCTATCAGCTCCTCTGTCTCCACCTCTGACCTCTGACCTCAGCTCTGAGGCTGCAGTTAAACAGCAGAAAATGATTTGCTGATTAATCAAGACAGATAAATTAATTATTATTTGGTCTATAAAATGTCAGAAAACATTAATCTAGAATTAACCTTTGACCCCCGAATTATAATCAATTCATCCTCGACTCATAGTGGACGTTTGTGCCAAATCTGAAGGAATGCTCTGAAGGTGCTCTTGAAGTACCGTGCTCACAAGACTGAGACAGATGAGGTCACAATAACCTTCAACCTGTGAACTCCAAAATCTACTCTGTTTATCACTGAGTCCAGGGGGACATTTGTGCCAAATTAGATGAAATTCCTTCGAGGCATTCTTGAAATATCACGTTCACAACAATGGGACAGACGCACAACCTGAAAACAATATGCCTTCTGTCTGTCGACGGCTATCACCGGCGTGGAGGCATAAAATTGTTTGTGACAAGTTCCCGTGCTCTTCCTCTGTTCGGTCAGCGGTCTGAAAACCCAACAAAATTAACGCAATCACGTTTGTTTACGATGACCTCTGACAGAAAACTGCTGCATCATGTACGCACAGTCAAAGTGTGCTGAGCAGACGCGACCAAGCCTGAGCGTTATTTCCCTACAGCAGAAAGATAATCAGTGATTCCAGACCTTTCTCTGGCGCTGACACCGAGCTGTGGAGACACGACTGGCTACGTGAGACTAGTTACTAATACGGGCAACCCATCGATCTGGATCGATAAATCGATTCAGTGATGAAAGTGAAAACATCGATCCATATCATTATCTTTAGGACACGCCTTTATTTTGAAAGTCTGCGTCACCATCCAACAGCAGCAGGCCGACGGCAAACAGCACATTTGAACATTGTTAACTCCTGGAAATTAACAGTGTGGAAATATTTAGGATTTTGGAGAAAATGCAGGTCGACAGACAGTTGTTGACACATGGTGTATGTAAACAATGCTGATATGAGGTCATTACTGACGAAGCATGATGCACCCGCCTCCGCTAACGTCTTGCAGCAACATCAGCTGCTGTTCACACAGGCTGAATGAAGTACTATAACTACAGGAAGAAAACTCTGCTAGCTGCTAGGCTAATTTATGCAACGTAAACATGTTTAAACTGATAATAAGTGACGAACAAAAAATAGTTGCTTTGTCTGTGAACCTTGACAATTATTAACCCTTTGAAACCTGACAGCAAACTGGCTTGATTTTTTTTTTTTTAACAGGCAGATAGCAAAGAGCAACAAAAGAAGAAATGACCCAAAAAATTAGCAAGAAATTAGTAAAAGTGAAAGAAAAGAAAGAAAATTAGTAATTAAAAAAAGAAACATAAACAAACAAACAAGGAAACAACCTGGAATAAGTGCCTAAAAACTACAATAAATAAAATGTATTATTATAATAATAATTATCATTAATAATAATAATAATAATAATCATAAAAACACGGCCTAACAATTTTTTCCCCTAGTGTTTTAAAAATAATTTTCTAAATCTATAATAACTTTTTTGCAATTTGTGGGACATTTCTCTGAGTTGCTCGTTGCCTCTGAGAGAAAAAACATCACTTTGCACAAAGGTTCAATAATAAGTTAAGTTTAAATATTTGTGAGACGCGTCTGAAAGCAGTTTGTCTTTAGGACAAATAGTCCTGAAGTTTTATGAAACAGGTGATGGTTTGAGTTCAAATTAAAAGATTTCTGACAGAAAGGTGTCTCTGACAGAAAGCCCTGAAGGTTAACTGATGCCATGTGCTGTTTCCTGTGTGTTAGTGGAGTCAGTTTAAAGTCAACTTTACTGCTCTTATTATTTATGTGTTGTTTTTACCTTTTACGGCCCAAAGTAGAAACTAAAGCTGCAGCAGCTTCTTCTGGAACAGACTGAGTTAAACGATCAGATAATATCGTCTCATGTCGATTGCAGGACCCTGAGATGAGTCGTATCAAAATCACATCGTGGCAGACTGTGTGACATCAGTAAATACTGTGTCGATATAATATTGTGTCCTGATGAAACTAGTGAGTTACACTCCTCGTTATAAACCAGCTCCACCGTAGACGAGCACAGAGATGAGACAGCGTTGGTGTTTCAGTGTGGATCAGCGTCTGACCTGATGACGTCTGCTCCTCTGACTGACTTCGGTTTATGATCTCAGGACTTTGGAGATTTGTGGCTGACGATCCATTTGTCAAAAGAAAACTAGTAAAATTCCTCTCAGAGAGTTTCTGATATTTCCTCTGACTGGACGAAACAAAAGAGAGGAGAGTTTAAGTGTTGGATCAGAGACATGAGGCCTCGCAGCTTCGTCTCATTTCAAAATGTCCTCGTTTAACATTGTGTAACGTAGCAACTAACGCAGCCTCCACAGTAAACACAGTGTGTTTAAGAGTCTCCTCCGCACACACAAGAAGAAGAAGAAGAAGAATGCTTTTAGTCGGTCGTCTGAGGTGGAAACACTCTGAGACTGTCAGCTGAAACACCGCCATGATTCATCATCATCATCAGAGCTCTGTGACCTCTGACCTCCTCCTTCATCAGACAGACAGAGCGTCAGAGATCGAGGAGCAGAGGTTTGATTCTTCAGGTGACCTCAATAAGAGAGTCTGCAGATTAAGGAAATATGAATATAAATCTGATATTATCACAGTAATTCTCCACAGGATGATCCTTCACATCCTCACAGAGCAGCCACCTCAGAAATAAATCATCTCACACACTGAACTGAACCTCAGGAGAGTCACATGATCCTGTTCTCATGTCACACTGATGTTTTTATAAAGAAACAACCAGCAGTGAAGCCGACAGACGCCGAAACATGTACGAAATACATGTCATCATCCTGTGAGGTCAGAGCTTCACCTGCTTATCAACCACGAGTTTGTGTCGACAATCAGCTGCGTCAAGAAGAAAACTGTTCACGTACTCGTCTGTGTATGACACGTTACTGGAGGATTTCACCAGAGAACTCAGACCGCACTAAACCTCTGGATGTGCATGATGTAAACATGAATAGATTACTGAGTGGAGCTACACAAACAGGCCCAAAGTGTCAGAAACCATGACGACACTCAAGGAGGTCGTTCATTCTGAGATCACAGCAGAAAAAACAACGACACCATCATACTCGGCCCGGTCTCATCCCAAGGTCGTCAAATACCAGCATTTCTTTTTCAAATCTCAGCATGTGAGCTCAAAGGCAGAGGAACCCTTTAGCGTCTCCAAGAGACACACTGACACACTTTAAACTGACACAAATACAAACCCACCTGTGGCTGCTGACAGCAACTGACTGAGTCTGAAACAGAGTAGTTTTGTTGCCTAACGCCTCATTTACACCGCAAGCGATGCGTTCGCGTAGCGCTCTCGAAGCAGTCCACAAGCGTAGCGGCAGCACACGTGTATTCACACCAAAACCAAACAGACGTGTCGCGCAGTGGCCGCTGCAGTCCCGTGAAAATACAAACCACATCTGAACAGTTGGTGGCGGTACTGCACCGTGTTTGCAAATCTCCAATAAACCCCAAAGAAGAAATGAGTTTGGACCCAAAGCCCAGGGTGGACACGTTCGCACCAGTGATTATTCCAACACTTGGAGAATTAATATTCAGCACTACAAATGGGTAAGTACATGAAACATGTGTCTGTCAGGTCTCACTTGGTCATGGGGGAGATGTCTACGGTGGCCGAGAGAGGTCACAACACACGAAAACCCGTGTTTTTTGTGGAATACCGTGACCATTCGCTCGTGACTCAAAAACATCGGCGTCTCTTCTATTTTCGAGCTTGCTCGTGAAAGCAGCGCAACACGAGCAGCACATAGAACGGATGTGGTGTGAATGCTCTGACCTGTTAACATGCTCGCCGAAATGAAAACAAGAGTAAACAGCGACCGTTCGCTTGCAGTGTAAATGAGACCTAAACTGAACGTCACCATCTGACAACATGAACCACGTGTTACATGTTTCAGCTCTGCGTTGCAAAAAGCCGTTAAAAGGCGTCCTGTGTGACGCCAGGAGACACTGAGGGGCCCGACAGAGGGTCGATATTTAACGACCTGGCAATGAAAACAGGTTGTTGTGGATGGTATTCAGCGAGCACATCGTGACAGCAGCGAGTATGTTTCTCTCATTCTGCCAAAAGTGCCTCTGCTGTTCATGTTCATGCTGCATCACGTTCATTTCTGATGTCATGCACAACCAACGCTCCAAACAGACGCAGCGAACGCTGTGTGGGAGCGGCTGGGAATCTCTGGACACCTCACAATTTGACTCAGTTCCATTCAGAGGGCAACGATTATCAATCAGTATTGGTGCATGGATAATGTTTGACTTCTCTGCATGTGTACCTCTGTGTGAGGTTTGTACCTCTGTGTGTTCATCATGTCCTCTGGAAACTTCTGATATGTGACCTAAAATAAAATCCCTCTCTCACTGATTCGTCCTCAGAGTCTGTTCGCTCTGTCCCTGCTCAGCTTATCTGCACTTGTTATGATTATCACAGCTAAATATTTGTGAGGAGCAGATCTGACAGCAGTTAGAGCTCAGACTGAGACACACTTCACTTCATCTTTAATGGTTTAAACAAAGCAAACAGAGACGCTGAGAGCCGAAAGAGTTTGTGTCCAAACTGACAATAAGAAGAGAAACTGATGAAACTCTGAGCTCAGCCTGAGCGTCTCCGCTGCTGCTACATGTTTTCACTCACTTACTACAAATCACATGTACTTTACATTCCTGTGGAGCGCTGAGCAGAAACACACAGCAGACGTTCACATCTGTCATCGGGGTGTTTATACGTTCATCCCAAATCTGACAGTTTGTTCTGGAAACCAGTCGCAGCCGTGCAAACTAAAACTGATCTATGGTTAATGAAGAGGAACATGTGGAGGAAAGAAACTGTGTAATGGTCCTTTAATGGCTAAAAAGAGAAGTCATGTTGGACTCCACCCTGCACACACACACACACACACACACACACACACTGAGTCCCTGTTGGTTCATAAAGCATTTCTATAGCTCAACAGCTGCAGCATGATGCCACACACACACACACACACACGCTGACATGCAATTATACACACACGGGATGTGAACACACTCGTACATACATGTATTTGACCCTGGACTCGGAGGATTAAAACACACACACACACTTCTCTCAGCAGTGTCTTCAGATTTTAACATTTAACTCCATATAAGTCGACGACAGCGTGGCGATGCCTTCAGGAACACTACGGACTTTCTGTATCATCACAGTCTGATTCATTCATGTAAAAGCCTCAAAGACTCAGAGAGTATCAGTTAACCAGTTCCTCTAACGTCCACCTGAGGCTCCGAGAGCGAGTCAGTCCCATCAACACCTGCAAACATCTGGATTTAGTCTTTAGTGGGAAAGGTTCCAATCAGCATTCAGTCCTGGGTCAAATGACTCTGCAGTAGATCGGGAATTTATCAGCTCCAGCCGAGCGGCAACATCTGGGGCTGCAGTTCCTCTACTGTCCACTAGAGGCTGGCTCCAACAGTGAGTCAGTCCCACAGAGTCAAGTTCATTTTAATTTAATTTTCTATAAAGCTCCAGATCACAACAGAAGTCATGTAAGGTCACCTTTCCTATAGAACAGCATGGCACTAATGGAGCGGAGCCTGTGTTGTGTTCAGGCGTTGTCACGTAAATAACAAATTCCAGCACTTCAGTAGGCCGTAGCACAACACAGCAGCATGTCAAGTGGGCCGAATGTTTTCTTATAAAACTGCAGTATGATAAATCGAACAAAGAAAACATAAAAGCTTAAAAGTTACTTGACATGCCTCCTCCTTTGTGCACCCCCCCCCCCCCCCATAAATTAAGAACAGTCCCTATGAAGCAACAGATGGAACTGATTCAGTACGACAGTGAAAGTTTTCCTCATTATCGTCAGTTAAAGGACAAATTAATGTTTCTTATTTACTGTGTTACTGCTGTACATGTGTGTGTAGTTATACACCAGTGTCTCAAGGACAGACACAAAAATGTCTGAACACCTAGTACACACAAGTACACACAAGCACATGTATGTGTTTGACCCCGACCTCTTTAAGAATTAAACACAGTCAGGTCCAGCTGCTGCAGGTCAGGAGGCATCGAGGGAGGAAGTGAAGGGTGTCAGCTGATTGTTTCCTGCCTGCTCCTCGTCTCATCCTGAGTGTGTGTGTGTGTGTGTGTGTGTGTGTGTGTGTGTGTGTGTGTGAGAATGAAATCGTCTCAACATGAAGGAGTCAATGTGAACACATTTTTTCTTCTGGTCTCATGGTCTCACTCATGTGACGACACAAACAGAAATAAATATCATTCATACGTTATTTAAATATTAACGAGAGCCGACCCAGCAATGACTTTTCATGTTGATATTTGGTTGGATATAGTTTGTGATGTCAGGTGACCCAAATTCAATGTGAGGACGCCATCTGATGACAACATGTTGATATTCGGTTGGTGTTAAGGCCCAGACACACCAACCTACTTCAGAAAACTAGCAGCGCCCAAAGCTCCCTGCTGTGTCGCCTCACATTGCAGTGTCTCGACCAAAAAAGTTGCACCTGAACACACCACGAAGACTCCAGCCGACGACCAATCAGCTCGTCCGTTCTGCTCCTGCTGAGAGGAAATGATTCTCCACAGCAGCAGACGGCGGTCGTCTGTATTCATCACCAGGAAGAGCGTCTTGATGCTAGTTAGCCAGTTAGCACATGAACAACACAATCAGAGCATATTTACCGTGTGCCAGTGAACAATAACACAAACCATCAGGAAACGTTTCTGCTGAAGAGAAAAATAATCTGACCTGATGGAACAAGTTGGTTTGGTCTCACTCCCTCTGGACTTTAGCTCCTCCTTTACTCAGCTCACTTCCTGTTTCTCTTCTCCTCACCTGAGCTCAGCTAACTGTCATAGGGAGGTCATTCATTGACGGACTCCACCGTCTCCTGGCTGAAAAGAAGCTGATGGAGGCCAATGGTGCGGGACACACAGCACAGACTAAGGCGACAGACACTCGCTGACAGCCAAACGTTGACACTGGTGCGTCACGACCTTAAAGTTGTGTTGTAAAGAAACTCCAAGAAGAGTTATTTATCAATGAGATCAGCGCAAAAGATGGACAGACTCCAAATGACGAAAAATATTGCTGTAAAAAGTGTCATTTGCGTCACAACGATATAAATGATAGACATTTTTCTCTTGTCACACGATATATACATATATCATCATGTCGCACAGCGAGAACAAAATCCAACATCTGCCAAACATCATAATGTTAACGACCACACAGAGTGTAACTTTACACGATTAGACATTCAGAATATCGTTGACCAATTTTCATTCCAACCACAATTTAAAGTCTGTCTCTCGTAAGAGTCCAACGTCTTTCAGCAGAGGCGACACATTCTCATTCTGACGTCATCAAATACTGGGAGCACTGGTGCGAGTGTAAATAATTCTTCTGGTGCGACTACTTTCCCCCTCAACTTAGTAAGCTACATTGATGAAGTTCCCAGGCTTCTCTCTACCTCGTCAGCTGACAGTGACCAATCAAACGTGAGCTTGACCTTTAATGCTGATTTTTGATTGGTTATTAGCCTCAAATCACTCCGCGACCGCGTCACTTCTGTCCCTCAGAACTAACTAGAAGCCGAAGCTAATTCATGCCGGAGAGAGAAGAGAAGATGAAGAGAAAAAACACCACTGTGGATGAAAGAGAAACCTTAGATGATGATGATGATGATGATGATGATGATGGCAGCCATGACAATGATGGCGAAGCAACAGCACCGGCAACATCAAAGAAGGTCAAGGTGTGTGCTTTTTGGAGAGAGTGGCTAAAAGAGTTGGAATAGCTGAGGTACGAGGATGGAGCTATGTGCTGTGAACACTGCAGGGCCTGTGGGCAAAGTCTGTTTACTACTGGGTCGGCACACGTCAAGCATGAGAGCTTCACTAAACACGGAGAAAGTGCAAAACACAAGAAATCAGGTGACAAATGTCTAACTAAGAAGAAGACAGGCTCCATTACTCAGACATTAATTCAACAACATGCTGCTTCTTACATTACGGTGGGTGCTCCCAAACTTGTGCTGCTGCTCCTCACTTCAAACAGTGACGAGCAGCAGTGCTGCCATGTAAACAAGTTCATTTCAAGCCCTGGGTTTGTGATACTGACGACCACAATGATGGCTCACAGAGACGTCTCAGGGACGGATGCCTCCAACTCTCACTGAGAAGATTAACATCGCTTCTTAAAGATCAGATTTCCTCAAAGACTCTAAAAAACCACCGACAGAGTTTTAAGATTTAGTGTGTGGACACACTGAGTCCTGCTCCCTCTTTTCCTAAAGTCATAACTCAGTCAGACCTGAACACACTGATGCTGTTCTACACACACACACACACACACACACACAGACAGAAGAACAGACAGACAGGAGGACACACAGACAGCTGGTCTGACTGTTAAATGTCTCCACAGAGAGTCGGAGGTTTGATGCTGCAGGCTGAAAATATCATATCAGAGTCTGTGTCTGTTTCTGCTGACTCAGTATTTCCTCAGCGCTGACTCCATCACTGACTCAGCGTGTGTGTGTGTGTGTGTGTGTGTGTGTTTATTTTTGAGTTTAATTGTAAACTAATAAACATTGACGTGTGTGTGCTACAGAAAGACAAAGTGCTTTAGATTAAATTACAGAAACACACACGTCTGCCTAATGTCTGAAACACACACACAGGTAACAAGTTGACCTCATTTCATCTGAATGTGGCACACACACACACACACACACACACACACAAGGTCAAACACACACACGTATGATCAATATCCCATAATAAGCAACAGTGATGGATTTCCAGCAGCAGGATAACTGGGACGCTCTGAGACGAGATGAGAGGAGGAGGAAATCCCATCACACACACACACACACACACACACGCACACACACACACACACACGCACACACACGCACACGCACACGCACACACAGAGACGTATGGAAAAAGTGATGTATGGTGAACGTGCAGGAAAAGTGTCGCTCAGAGTGGAAACATGTTGAAGCTCCAGTTTCATCAACTTCACCAATAAAATCAACTCAAATCCATTAAAGCTGAGTTTCACAGGTCAAACACACACTCAGCTGCAGAAATACACTTTTTATCTGTTTAATATTTCAGAGAATTTTACAGTAATATTCTGGAAACAGTCGGTCAGCATGTTGATTAAATGAAGTCCTGTAAAACTGACCTGCAACTCTGAGCTCTGACACACAGTCACCTGAGAACTGTTCACTACATGTACGTGCACGGCCTCATTTAAAAGGTAACAGTCACTGTCAGAGCTTCTGTCACTGAGTCAGACAAGTCTCAACACACTGAGATAAATACGTTTTCTTTGATCTGTGTCTGAATCTTTTCTCTAACAAAGCTGCTGCAGATGAAGAACTGGGAGAACTAGGAGAACTGGGAGGCGTCAGCTGGAAAACACAATGGGACCATATCATGAAGCCTCAAACTCAAAGCAGGAAACAGAGAATCAACACAGGTTTTTCTGAGGTTTTGTCTTCGTCAAAAAAAGAGGTTAAAACAATGAACTGAATGATTCTGAGTGAAAAACTGATCGACACAGGCAGAGATGTGTCTTCAGCTGCTGTGCAGCTTCACAGTGTCTCTGACTACAACTCCCATAATCCTCAGGTGAAATGGGCCAGTCGCTGGCTCTTTAACCAGCTTGAAACTACAGGAAGTGTCAGTGACGCATGTTCCTTCAGCTCAGGCTCTGGTTGGCTATCCAGGCTGTAACAACGGCACTGGAAGCTCCTATTGGCTCAAGTTAGGTGTCAATCAAAAGGCCAGGAGCTCGCCTCCATTTTGAAATCCAGGAAGAGAAATGATGGATAATATGTGAAGAAATCTGAAGGTCTGAGAGGATGCAGCAGCAGTTGGTGGATATCTGTGGATATAAAAATATGTTTGGACTAAATATGTGACTGAATTTAGCTCATCTGGGGTCTCAGTTTATACACACACAGGATCAATACTGAAAATGTACGCAGGGACAAAAGATGTTCAACAGTTTCTACAATCAGGCTCCATCTCACCATCTGCGTCGCCAACTTCCTGTCTCCAAAATGTTGGTGATCATGGGTCAAAGTTTCTCCCATCAAGCCTGTTTTTATAGATCACAGCTATACTAGTGTGCGTACGCAGTGTCTATAAATGAGACCGCTGGACCTCAGAGGGTGCATGACGAAACAGGAAGTGGAAACTGTGATTCAGTCTGGGTAATATGGGTCTGTGGATTAAAATGACACTTCACAGGTGAGTTATAACTGTTAATTTGTTGTTGTTTGTCTGACAGAAGTGTTTATTGAGCTGTAGTGGTTGATCTTGACATGTTCGGCTTTAATGGCACCGTGAGGAGCAAAGCTTTCTAACAATAATAATAAACCACTTAAACAACAAACACAGCTGCTTCTTAAATATCATAATCATCAAAGCTTTCCCTGCGGACAGGAAGTCAGATTTCTTTTTATTTTTTTTTTAAAGATTTTTTTTGGGCATTTTGCCATTAATGGACAGGACAGGTAAGTGTGAAGGGGGGAGAGAGAGAAGGGGGGAGAGACATGCAGCAAAGGGCCACAGGCTGGATTCGAACCCAGGCCACTGCGGCAACAGCCTTGTACATGGGGCGCCTGCTCTACCACTAAGCCACCGACGCCCCAGGAAGTCAGATTTCTAACAGTTTAAATTTAATGTCATGATGTGATAGTGAAACAGTGCGGCCCCCTCGGCCCCCCCACACATGCGGCCCTGAGTGCAGATACTGATCCGTTTCATGGATGTTTCCATTCATCGTGTCGGCTGCACAGTTTCTCTGAGACCTGCAGGAGTGTCTGATCCCTCTCTTCGTCCCGAGCCAGGTCCTTCACATCAGATCCAACCCGTCCTCCCTTTGAGGAGCCTGACGTCGTCTCTCAGGAGGCAGCGCTCTAACACTGAGCTGCAGCAGGTTCAAGTGTTCACTCGTCCCATCTGCAGTCTGAAACTTTATCAGCTGCCTCTGAGCACTTTATTATTCTAATCTTCACTGTGTGTGCTGCAGCTTTCATCACACGACCTGTTTGATTCTGAGTTATGTTCAAAGTGCAAAACTTTGTGTGTCTTCTGCTGCGTTCATGTGAAATCAGACGGACGTAACACAGCGTCTGAACACAAAACATGCATGTTGACATGTTGTGATGATGATGTCATATTGTTTCCAAAGACTGGAATAAAATATATTAAGTAAATTCAATTCAATTCCACACAGGCATTAAATGCCTTGGACAGGCGCTCCGAGTCATTGGGGGGTTTGGTGCCTTGCTCAAGGTGAACTGGCACCTCTCCAGCTATCAGTCCATGTTCCATATTTGGTCCAGATGGGGACGTGAACCAGCGACCCTCCGGTTTCCAAACCAAGTCCCTATGGACTGATCTACTGCTGCCCCGTGACATAAAAGCTGATGGTCATCGTCCTGTGTTCATTTGCTGATATTTAAAAAAACAGAATAAAAGCAACTGGATGAGATTCTCTCCTTTATTTCAGTTGTTTTCTTGGAGGAGACTTAACTGGTTTCAGTTCCAGCAGGGCTGGGCGATACGTCCTGAAAATTATATCACAATATTTGAGGCTGTATCTTGACACACACAATATGTATCGCAATA
Organism: Epinephelus lanceolatus; assembly: GCF_041903045.1. Lineage (NCBI taxonomy): Eukaryota > Metazoa > Chordata > Actinopteri > Perciformes > Serranidae > Epinephelus > Epinephelus lanceolatus. The sequence continues at coordinate 877,156 of NC_135741.1, read as the reverse complement.
TGTTTAAATCTCCTACAAAGCATTTCATTAATGATCTGACTGAGAGACAAAATGAACATAACAACATTTCTGACTAAATATTATCAGAAAGTATGAACACAATGAGATATCTGATCAATAATCAATCATGTGGACATAATGACTGAGTGGTTTAAGGTGAGCGTTAAAACAAACAGAACAGTCTGGTGAGTTGATTAACGGACATCACTTCATGTAATGCAGCCTTTAGAATGAGGGAAATAAAACACCATTTATGGCAGATATATAGTCTCATATCTCACTAACAATATCATGTCATCATGTTCAGCTCTGAGTTATGGAAATAAAATATTTGTTCAACCAACAAAAACCTGTCGTTTCATTCCTTTAAGACTCATTCTGACTGATGACAATAAGAATTCTGTAACACTATGACACTGCAATATTTTCTGAGACAGTTATCGTACAGTGAAAATCTCGTACTGCCGACACTCTAATGTGGTTGTAAATTCCGTCAGAGAACAGAAAGTTAAAATACTTTAACTCTGAACGTCAGTGCTGTCCATCCTTCTCTGCCGGCTGCTCCTAATTTTACCATCCTGCTTTCAAATTTGTGTTTCCCATGATAGCGCAGGAATGGTTCGTCCCCCTCGACCTTACTCTGCCTCAGATTGGCCAACCCTGACATTCTGACCCTAACTGAACCAACTGACCAACAAACGCAATGACCACGTTTACATGCACACCATATTCTGTATTATTCGGAATATCCTCAATATTCCAGTGGCACACGAGTCATGTAAACACATGCATAACCCGATTATGGTCATATTCCGGTTGGAGAATATTCAGAATTAGACCCCTGCCATATGCCTGTTTTAACCACAATATTGTGACATGTATACGCCTTAATCGGACCAGACGCCTATAGGTGTATCACTGCCCCCTGCAGGTTGAATTAAATAAGAGAGTTTCTGGTGGGCCAGTAGCCTGCGGTCTTTTCTGGAATACGCTGAAACATGGGAATATGTCAATTAACATGTAAACGGAATATTCCAGTTGCTGCAGCGCATATAAACACCTTATTTGGAATATTACCTTAACCAGAATATTGACCTTCATCGGATATGGTGTGCATGTAAACGTAGTCAATGACCACGAGCCAATCACAGGGAGAGCAGGGCGGATCTTTCCTTCACCATCCCAGGATTGTGGAATGTGTGTCCTGCTCTCGTCCACTAAAATGACAACTAGTTTGCCTCCATGTGAGACAGCATCAGTGTTTCTACGGTGTTTATTCATCATGTTTAAAGTCCCAACGTGTGTGTGTGTGTGTGTGTGTGTGTGTGTGTACGCCGCCTTACTGCACAAAGAATTCACTTGTTTGAGACGCCAAATATCTGAACTGAAGTCTGTCACAGAAACTGCCAAACAAAGCCGAAATGTGCCCGTTTCATCTCATCCTGATTCCAGGATCCCGCCGTACGCCGTCAGAAACATCCACAGTAACGTGTTTCTCTCTGGTCGACACATCACAGTAACAGAAAGTCTTTAATTAGCCCAAAACGCAGCCGCTGGAGTCCGACATCATATAACACCCGTCCTCATGTCTGTGTGTCGGCCACCAAAACAGAATCTGACTTTAAATATCTCCTTCATACATCTCCAGTCTCATTACTCCATCACATCCTGCACAGATAAATAAGTAGAGTCTTTATTTATCCTGGGGGGGAATTTGCATGTCAAAGCAGCAGAACACCAACGCAGCACACGGTACAAACAACACAGCAGAGACAAAAGTCAAACATCAAAATAAAAAAGTATAAATCCATGTGTTTGCACACGAGCCTGCAGTGAGCTGTAAAAATGAGATTAATTAGAAGTTAGACAGATTTATAATGAGGCAGAAGTTACAGGAAATATAGTGTCCAGTCCTCTGACGTCTGCAACGACTCATCTATTAATCAATACGTACTGACTGAATATGTGCTGGGTAGGGCTCGAAAATGATCTCAGGATATTTCAGGGTATTTTTGTGATAACATTTTGACGATACGACAAATTAGTTAAAAAGATTATTATTATTATTATTAATTTAAGAAGATAGAATTGTAACAAAGTCAGTGATGTATTTTTACAGTTTGCTTCAAATCTTCAGTAAAAACAAAAATGATGTTTCATTTCTTTAGTTTGTGAACAACAACAGTAACTCAGAGTCAGAGTTAGATGCTGTCACAATATTAGTAGTTCAACTAAATCAAATCTACCACTAATTACACATTTAAACAAATATATAAATCATCTCTGATCATCACGCTGCTATGGAGTGTTCTCATATGTTTACATCACCAGACGTTTATGACAAAAATCACTGTGCTGCTGCCAGAGGAGCCTCTGAATGAGTTCCCTCTGCACAGAGGGTCGATCGCAGCACCTTGCAAAGAGTCCAAAAAGGCTGTTCACGCTACTGAAGCTCCTCCTCTTTTTGGAGCAACCGCAGAGTGGGCAACAGTGTGATGTCAATATGTCAACAAGCCGCAATATCGCGGGTAATGTGATATTAAAAAATACACCGGTATTATCGTGAACAAGATGATATAGTACACACCTAGTGCCGGGCAGCAAGAACCTGACCCCAAAAATAGAGACAATTTCAAACACAAATCAGCTTCATTATAACAAAGACTTGCCCCACAAATACAACATGCTAACGTTATTAACACAAGCCTATGGCATTTTACATTGTAAACATTAGCCTCGCAGCTAGCAGAGTTTTTCTCTCCTCATATGAAGTCAGGGACAACAGCAACATTTGACAAAGGTAACGTTACAAAATTCGGCTCCATCACAACTCACAAGGTTCACTGACAAAACAACTGTCTGACACTAAACACGTTTTCCAAACAAATACAACATGCTAACCTTATTAGCACAAGCCTATGGCATTTTACATTGTAAAGATTAGCCTCGCAGCTAGCAGAGTTTTTCTCTCCTCATATAAACCAGGGACAACAGCAACATTTGACAAAGGTAACATTACACAATTCGGCTCCATCACAATTGTCTTATACTAAACAAGTCTTCCAAACAAATACAACATGCTAACGTTATTAGCACAAGCCTATGGCATTTGACATTGTATAAATTAGCCTAGCAGCCAGCAGAGATTTCCTCTGCTCATATTTCAGCCAGGATAAATCACACACAGTGTGTGGAGGCTTTATTGTCTTCACAGTTTATTGTTTCTTATCTGTGAAATTAAAGTAAATCAAAGCTTTGTTTCCACTGAGGGAAATGGTTTCAGCTCACAGAGACAGACAGGAGGTCTGTGCGTCTACACAGAGCCTACACCACTGGTACGGTGTTGATTAACACAGATATAAATCCCTCTGTAGTGGTGTGTCTGATGTGTTTGAACCTGTGACGTGTGCAGAGACTCTTCAGGAGGAGCTCCATGGAGGTCTACATTAAAGTAGTCCGCCACCAGACAGTCAGAGATCTCCACCTTCTGATAGTCTGGGGACACTCCTTTCTAAAGTGTGTTTAACACACCGGAGAAAACGGCCGGCAACAAAGCAACATCTCTTGCATTTTTGAAAAGGACACGCCTTCTCGGAAATGTGCGCTCCTCCTTTTCTCGTCCGCAAGGAAACAAACACACAGAGAGCTTGAAAATGGATGCTGAGAGATTTAACTCCTTTTATCAAACGTGTGCTCATCCGTGAAGAAAATATTTTTCCAGCAGATGTCTTAGTTACAACATGATTGAGCTAACTGGAGTAGTTTCATGTCGTATCCGACAACGGGAGGCTTTTAACAGATGACGTCCTGATGTTAGCTTTGCTGCTAGTGTTAGCTGTCCCTGTCACCTGCAGCCACTGATGCTTTCTAGACATCGTGATTTCCCAAAACTGAATAAATACCACACATAGCAACACAGGACTGCTTTGCTAGCTCAATCATGTTGTAACTAAGATATCCGCTGGAAAAGATATTTTTTTCACGGACCGTTTAATGAGTTATTACCTATTACAGACACCGCTAACGACTAACAGGGCTAACAGCTAACGGTTAGCCCAGCTAAACGTGCACACAGAAATAGTAATGTTTGTTCAATCATTGTGTTTATAGACTTTACAAACATCGGATTAGTCCAAACGGTGATACAGTGATGTGAAAAATGTGATATATAGGCTATATATATATATATATATATATATATATATATAGCTAAAAGCTCTGCTGGTTTTCTACCCGGAAGTATTTGTAAACAACAAGGCGATTCCCTCTAACGTTATAGTCTGGCCGGACGGATGAGTCATGGCCTTGTAAAAGATTATGTTTGTTTCTTTTAGTTGGCGAGAATGTGTCGCCGCAAATGCAACAAACATCCACTAACTTTGACGGCGTTTTCTACGAGCACGGCTGAGCCATTTTGTACCGCTACACGTGTTTCTAGTGGGACTATGTTTACGAGCACAAGAGTTCAGCAGCCACCGAAGGACCGCCCTGCAGATTTACTATTGGTTCTGCAACGTAGGGAGTTTTTAAACTCTGAAATTGTATCCGCCCATCTAAACACAAAATCAGGGAGAAAGTCATCAGTCTTTAGTTAAGCAAAGCGTCTAAAGACTGACTTGTGAGTCTAACATTAAAGCTGCAGAGCTGCACACTGACACATCACGTGTGTTAGTTTGTCCTCATTTCATCATCTTCATTCAGGAACATGAACAATGTGAGCGCCACACCAGACCAGAGTCCGGAGGTTTCTATGTGAGAGCAGTAATATGAGCCGGTCACAGAGCGCTGACCTCTGACCTCTTTACTTTATTATTGATTTCCTGTTGTGCGGGCTCTGAACCCTTCACACGCTCACAGTCACGCCGCTAACACGCTGCTGTTTAACAGGAGCAACGCTGATGGTGATGTCATCAGGTATGTATTGGACACATTAACATGTTGACCTGATGAAAAGTCATCGCAGTGATCAGAGTTGGTCCTGCATGAAGCACGTTTCATCTGTTGGATGAAAAGTTCAGATGTGAAACAGAGAGCGATGACAAGCAGAAACAAACAAACATAAACAGTTTGTTGCAGATGTTTCAAACACAATAAAACGTCCTCTGCTCGACGTGTTTACAGCCACTGTTTCTGCTCCAGCTCTGTTTATTAGACGACCAACAAACTTCATGTAAACTCAGCTACTGAGAGCCGGACTGACCCAAACAAACACACACACTGCTACAGCTGCGGTCCCAAGGGTTTTAACACAATATGATATAATCAGTGTGTTTCCTTTAATCAGCTGAAGATCAGAATGGTTGTGTTCTGGTTCCCTCAGAATGAGCTGTTCATATCTACTCAGGGAGCAGGTCCTCGTCTACACAGATCACCATGTTGCACCGCCATGTTTCTACAGTAGCCCAGAACGGACAAACCAAACACTGACTCTAGATCGAGACATTCATGTGTTCAAATTACACCCATTCTCATCTGGTCACCCTGGTTACAGTTCCTCCCTGACATCAGATGTTTCAATGTTGTGTAGCGAGGGTTTTGTTTACCTTTGAATCCAGCGTTCATTTTGGGAGTTCTGCAAAAAATCTCAGTGTATTTAAATACAGGTCTAAACTATGTCACAATCCCTGTGGAGAGTTTAAACTTTTAGAATCACACACTTGATTTAAATCTATTTGAAAAGGCTCTTTGGCCCTAACGCTCTGTTTTTCTTTATTCTTTTAGGTCTTGTTGACTTGTAGGACTGAAGCTTTGTGATTATTTTTTGGGCTTTTATGTCTTTATTGGAGAAGACAGATCAGGTGTGTGTGTGTGTGTGTGTGTGTGTGTGTGCAGCAGGGGGCTGTGGGCTGGAATCAAACCCGCGGGCGCTGCAGCAAGAATAATGCCTTTATACGTGGGATGGCAGCTCTACCCGCTGAGCTCTTTGCTGCCTTGGAGCTGATTTTTTAAAACAGAGAAATGAGTTTGGTTGTTTTGTTCAGTGCGTTGATAAACAGTCTTAAAACCAATATCGTGTATCGTGATTCAAGTGATGCTGGAAAAAATCATGATATGACATTTTTGCCAAACTGGTGTGAATCAGCTGGTGTGTGTGTTTCTGAGAGGAACAGACCTCTGAGGATGATTCAGCTCCTCAACAATCAACACTGAAGGAATTCTGACCAGGAGAAGTTTCAGATGGTTGTAATCTGTAATCTGTAATCTGTAATCCTCACTGACAGACGACACTAAATCCAACACGCTGCTCTTTCACTTATCAGATTTACCCTTCTATGAGCCGTCCCTGAATGCAGCATCTTTTTCCAACCCTACAGGTCACGTTGAAATCTGCAGCCCTCGCTGCTGGATGCCTCTAAATCCCCCAAAATCTGACACACTGTTCCTGAAAGTATGACTGCTGCTTTTGATACACACAGTTGTGTTTCTGCAAACAGACAACACAAACAGACAATAAACTGCTGCGTTCACGTCACATCAGAGTTCTCGTTGGGGGTGGGGAATAAAATCAATACAGCAGAGTATCATTGTGTGGCGGTGTCGTGTCGTCACACAGTGCAAAGTGTTGATTTCTTTTTAATATACAAATTATTAATACGACAAATACAAAAATTCAGTAATGTTATCAGTCGCTTTATCAGTCCACCTGATCTGTGGCTCTCAAACTGTGTGTCGTGATGCCAGTCCAGGAGTGCTGCTGAATTATTACTGCAATATCAACTGGGCCTGAACAAAACGTTTACATTATCTCCCAGGTTAACAGATGTGTTACTGCAGCTTTGATGTCATTTTAAAAAGTTAAAAAAGAATTCTTGAATCATTCTGTTAAATATTTTAAGAGTAATAGCAGGTAGTCGACTGATATTTGACATCAGTAAATAAAAACAAGTGTGAGTGATGACACACGTTACACAGGCTGCTGTGCACAGGTATAAATATGAATGCATATAAATACAGGTGTGCACTGTGGTGTGAAGTTACACTTTGCTGCTGAGCTCAGATGAAACAGACAAAGTTTTCTTTTTGGGGACAAAATTTTCAGCTGGAAAATAAATCACAGTATTTTTTATCTGAATACTCAACATATCACAACATGTTTAAAATCACGTTAACATCATATCGTGGACGCTCTGCTGATTCCCGCCCCTCGTTATGTGACGCCAGTGTGATTCTTCTGAACGCTCTGACGTGGCGTCAACACGGCGTCTCCGCTCTGACATCATCCAACACCTCCGGCCTGCTTCAGTCACACACGCCAGGCGTCAGACTGCAGCTCTTCATCACACCATCCTCATCCTCATCTCTGAGGGTTTAACACAGCGTGGTCATGTGACTGGAGACTCCGCCTCCTCTGCTCTCCTCTTTTAATGAAACTGATCAGGCTACTGATTGATGTGATTATTGATCAGCTGCTGAAGGTTCATGTGACAGAAACATGTTCAGTTATTCAAGATTTATTGTTCTGTCGTTTATTCGACTGTTTTTCCTTCATATGGTTTATTTATTTATTATTTTATCAATGTGATTATTGATCTTTTATAATTGATTCTCAGTCTGCTGAATACTCTGGAACAGTTACGTCTTATCTTGGAGCAGTTTGATCAGGACGCTGCTGTGAAAAAAACACAGTTTTAATCTCCTTGAAGTCGTTTCCTGTTTTAATTTATTTAAATTTCATCTGAATCTTATCGATTATTGATTATTCTGCTGATTGTTTTTCCTCATTAATGGAATTACGTGTCTTTAAACTCCTGCTGGTGTTTTTAACTGACATCTTGTTTTCTCCAAAACCTATAACTGATCAGTTTCCTGTCACATGATCGAAAGAAGAGCAGAAAATATTGATAACAGAGGAGCCGACATCAGAAATGATTAATCAATTATCAGAATAGTTTCAGATTTATTTTCTGATCATGGATTGATCACGTTAGCTGTGATGTGACACCTGCTGCACTCTGCTCCTTCATTAACTCCTAATCATCACTGATCAATCTGATTATTGATAAGCTGGACTCAGACTCTCTCAGCAGCTCTCTGCTCACATTAATGAATAAATCTCCATTTTCTCTCCTCCTGAATCTGATCGATCAGGTTATTGATCAGTTTAACATCTGTTGGTGAGGACACGTGTAGGTGAGCCCTGTTTCTCCTTCATGATCATACAACCCCTCAGTTATTGATCACATGACTGATCACCTGCAGACTGAGAGGCTTATTGATCTGTTATCACAGAACTGATCAGATGAAGATTTATTATTTATACTGTTTTGGTCATTAAAATCTGATTAATGTTTATTGATCATCTGGTGCAGTTCCACATGTATCTGCTGCCACCTGTGATCGATCATCAGCTGATCTGTGTGACTGAAATGATACTTCAGGATCCATCAGGTCATAAATCAGGATCTTTAACTGATCAGCTGTGTGATTGATCACCTGCAGCTGACTGCGAGTGTGTGATTTACATCGATCACATCAATGAACATGGTCGTGTCTTTGAAGTTAATCAATAACCTGTCGAACAGTTGGACTCGGAGCACAAACACGGATCGATCAGTATCGGCTGTGTGAGCGGAGGATGGAGGCTCCTCTCCGGCACATGGACGGACGGATGAAGGCGGATTCAGAAAAACATCCATGTGAATGTGTTGCGGGTTCCTGCGGGCAGCAGCGCAGCGCCGCGCGACGTTTTCACGCTTTTTTCCGCGTATCGGCTCCGATATTTGAGGTTTTCCTGCTGCCTCCCCCTTTGTTCTTCTTTAATGGATCGGCGTCTGGAGCCTAGCTACCTCCCAGACCCCCTCCTCTCCTCCTCCTCCCCCCCCACCTCCCCCACAGCTCTCCCCTCCACCACACACAGAAAAACATCCACAGCCTCCAAACGCCTCGTTTTTACGCACCGATTTTTACGGTGGAAAATGGACGAACACGGCGAGCCGCGCTGCTCGCTGCACGGACGGAGGCCGAGCCTGCCTCCAGAATAGTCCGGGGGGAAAGCAGCCCTACCTGGGGTATAAACCCCCACCCGGTCCCGCTGCCTCACCCCCACTCCCTGCGTGGGGAGAGCGGTGGAAAAAGAGGAAAATTCCACGCCTAAGAAAACACGGTGCAGAAGCAGCAGATGAGCGGTGATGCGGCGGGGAGGCGAGGCGTTTTCCCCCCAAACATCCACACACACATACACCCCCCCTCCACCGCCTCCACCACCGCTACCCCCAGATCTGCCACCCGGACCTGGAGCAGCCCCAGCCCCAGCCCCAGCCCCTCCACCCACAGAGCCCACTCAGCCCCACTCAGCTCCGGACTTACCTGGACGGAAACGCGCAGAAAGTCCAATCAGTTATTTAAATCCACAGTCCCACGCGCTGCTGTCGCCGCTGCTGCCTTACTTCTTCTTCTTCTTCTTCGTCTTCTCCTTCTTCTTCTTCTCCTCCTCACATGCAGCCTGAGTGGGCGGAGGTCAGGTGGAGGCAGCAGGAGGAGTCCCGACAGGTAAAAATGTCCCGCGTTACGGAGTGACACAATAATCCAGAGGACAGAGGGCTGAGAGCGGAGCGGCGCGGCGCGTCTCCCCCATTCACACACAGCCTGCCTCGGCTTGGCTCGGCTCGGTCTGCCCCTGCTCCGCCACTGCCAGCCCCCCATCTGGACCGTACCACTCCGCACCCGGCCGGGAGGGGGAGCAGCCAATCAGAAGAGGCCAATCAAACCAAATAAATCTAAACTGATCAGTTTATTAAAGAATCAAACAGCGAGTTAAAGATGTTCAACATCATGTAGGAGAATTATGGTTTGTGTTTATGTTGATATATTAACACTGGTGTGTCTTCAGAGGGGCAGACAGCTGTGTGACCCCTGCAGGAAACCTCCTTTGGTTCAGTCCAGCTCCTTAATCTGCTGTTTGTCTCCTCCCAGAGCCAGATGTGGAGAGACAGAAACATATAGACAGATGCAGGGATGTATATATAGAGAGAGAGAGAGATATGAAGATAGAGGGCGAGAGAGGAGCTGCATGGAGATAAAAAAAAAAGATGGAGATGGAGGAGGAAAGAGAAATGGAAATAAAGACACGCGGAGCAGAAATAAAATGATGCTTTTAGGAAATTAGAACAGAAATAAGTGGAAATTATATCATGAGAGAAACATAATAATCAGGAGGAAGAAGGGACGCAGAGATGGACAGAAGGAAATAAATAAAGAGGATAAATATATGCAGAGACAGGGAGATGAGTGGAGGATAAGACACAGACAGGGAGGTGGAAATATTAAAATGATGGAGAGGAAGAAATGAGAAAAATAGAAGCATAAACAAAACAGAAATAAAATGTTTGTCTCACAGGGAATGAGAGGAAATATAAAAATACTGTAGAAGATACAGACACATCAGGAGGCACCGAGACGGAGAGATCGGCAGAAGGAAATGAAGAGATAAATAAAGAAGAGAAACGTGTGCGGGAAACAGAAAGATGGAGGTGAGAAAAACAGAGAGGTGAAGAAATAAAACATAAAGACAGGGATCTATTAATATCTACAAATTAATACTGATGTGAAGGCAGCTTCACCACCAAGTCATAGGATAATTCACCAGGGGCCGGAAACCAGGGGCCGAGGGGCTGAGGGCCAGGGCCGGAGACCAGGGGCCGAGGGCCAGGGCCGGAGACCAGGGGCCGAGGGCCAGGAGCCGGGGGGCCAAGGGCCAAGGGCCAAGGGCCAAGGGCCGAGGGCCAGGGCCGGAGACCAAGGGCCGGGGCCGGGGATGTAAATTCAAACAGTGCAGTTACACTTCCAGCTAACAGTAGCATGTGGGGCCCATGCAGGGCCCAATATGAGATTGTCCACTGGTTCCACCGGCCCCATGCCTACTGCCCTCATGGGTGGGTTTATCCAGGTGGGCCCCTGATAAGATGTCCATTCGGGCCCCATACTCACTTGGTACCAGGTAGCCGTAACATAAGCTATGTGGATAATGAGCCATTATGGAACCAGTGGACAGTCTCATACTGGGCCCATTTTTCTGCCCATTCATTACCCACGTGGGCCCCACGTACCAATGTGGCTGAGACTGGGGCCCCTGGGGTGGAGGGGCCCATAGAGAGAGCGGGCCTTTGCAAGTGATTCAGATTGCCACCTTTGAAATAAACCAGTGATCAAAGAGAAATGACAGAAAAGGATGTTATTAATTTTAAAATGGTGCCATTTCTGCACACGTCCCCAAACACGTAAACTCGTCTGCGTCATGGTTTTATTTTTATTCTAATTTGTTGAAACACTCAGTAGCTATCAAAAAATTATCTGCTTTTTTTCCATAAGATATAAAATCTATAAACGAACTATAGACCCATTTTACGGTAAGTAAACAGTATGATGTTTTTGGTGGGTGGGGCTTATCTGGAGGCAAAACAGTTCTCCACAGACATAAGCTAGCACTAGCTAGCCCCCTTAACTTACATTATTGGCCCACTGGGTTTCCCCCTGACACTGCTGGGCGCTGTTAAAAGTAACTCAAAGAAGAGGAGTAGCAGCTGTTAGCAGTTAGCAGTTAACTCATAGAAGAACAGCAGCTGTTAGCAGTTAGCAGTTAACTCATAGAAGAACAGCAGCTGTTAGCAGTTAGCAGCTAACTCATAGAAGAACAGCAGCTGTTAGCAGTTAGCAGCTAACTGAAAGAAGAAGAACAGCAGCTGTTAGCAGTTAGCAGTTAACTCATAGAAGAACAGCAGCTGTTATCAGTTAGCAGCTAACTCATAGAAGAACAGCAGCTGTTAGCAGTTAGCAGCTAACTGAAAGAAGAAGAACAGCAGCTGTTAGCAGTTAGCAGCTAACTCATAGAAGAACAGCAGCTGTTAGCAGTTAGCAGCTAACTGAAAGAAGAAGAACAGCAGCTGTTATCAGTTAGCAGCTAACTCATAGAAGAACAGCAGCTGTTAGCAGTTAGCAGCTAACTGAAAGAAGAAGAACAGCAGCTGTTAGCAGTTAGCAGTTAACTCATAGAAGAACAGCAGCTGTTATCAGTTAGCAGCTAACTCATAGAAGAACAGCAGCTGTTATCAGTTAGCAGCTAACTCATAGAAGAAGAATAGCAGGTGTTAGCAGTTAGCAGCTAACTCATAGAAGAACAGCAGCTGTTAGCAGTTAGCAGCTAACTGAAAGAAGAAGAACAGCAGCTGTTAGCCGTTAGCAGCTAACTCATAGAAGAACAGCAGCTGTTAGCAGTTAGCAGCTAACTGAAAGAAGAAGAACAGCAGCTGTTAGCAGTTAGCAGCTAACTCATAGAAGAACAGCAGCTGTTAGCAGTTAGCAGCTAACTGAAAGAAGAAGAACAGCAGCTGTTAGCAGTTAGCAGTTAACTCATAGAAGAACAGCAGCTGTTATCAGTTAGCAGCTAACTCATAGAAGAACAGCAGCTGTTATCAGTTAGCAGCTAACTCATAGAAGAAGAATAGCAGGTGTTAGCAGTTAGCAGCTAACTCATAGAAGAACAGCAGCTGTTAGCAGTTAGCAGCTAACTGAAAGAAGAAGAACAGCAGCTGTTAGCCGTTAGCAGCTAACTCATAGAAGAACAGCAGCTGTTAGCAGTTAGCAGCTAACTGAAAGAAGAAGAACAGCAGCTGTTAGCAGTTAGCAGCTAACTCATAGAAGAACAGCAGCTGTTAGCAGTTAGCAGCTAACTGAAAGAAGAAGAACAGCAGCTGTTATCAGTTAGCAGCTAACTCATAGAAGAACAGCAGCTGTTAGCAGTTAGCAGCTAACTGAAAGAAGAAGAACAGCAGCTGTTATCAGTTAGCAGCTAACTCATAGAAGAACAGCAGCTGTTAGCAGTTAGCAGCTAACTGAAAGAAGAAGAACAGCAGCTGTTATCAGTTAGCAGCTAACTCATAGAAGAACAGCAGCTGTTAGCAGTTAGCAGCTAACTGAAAGAAGAAGAACAGCAGCTGTTAGCAGTTAGCAGTTAACTCATAGAAGAACAGCAGCTGTTATCAGTTAGCAGCTAACTCATAGAAGAACAGCAGCTGTTATCAGTTAGCAGCTAACTCATAGAAGAAGAATAGCAGGTGTTAGCAGTTAGCAGCTAACTCATAGAAGAACAGCAGCTGTTAGCAGTTAGCAGCTAACTGAAAGAAGAAGAACAGCAGCTGTTAGCCGTTAGCAGCTAACTCATAGAAGAACAGCAGCTGTTAGCAGTTAGCAGCTAACTGAAAGAAGAAGAACAGCAGCTGTTAGCAGTTAGCAGCTAACTCATAGAAGAACAGCAGCTGTTATCAGTTAGCAGCTAACTCATAGAAGAAGAATAGCAGCTGTTAGCAGTTAGCAGCTAACTCATAGAAGAACAGCAGCTGTTATCAGTTAGCAGTTAACTCATAGAAGAACAGCAGCTGTTAGCAGTTAGCAGCTAACTCATAGAAGAACAGCAGCTGTTAGCAGTTAGCAGCTAACTGAAAGAAGAACAACAGCAGCTGTTAGCAGTTAGCAGCTAACTCATAGAAGAACAGCAGCTGTTAGCAGTTAGCAGCTAACTCATAGAAGAACAGCAGCTGTTATCAGTTAGCAGCTAACTCATAGAAGAAGAATAGCAGGTGTTAGCAGTTAGCAGCTAACTCTCATAGAAGAACAGCAGCTGTTAGCAGTTAGCAGCTAGCTGAAAGAAGAAGAACAGCAGCTGCTAGCCGTTAGCAGCTAACTCATAGAAGAACAGCAGCTGTTAGCAGTTAGCAGCTAACTCATAGAAGAACAGCAACTGTTAGCAGTTAGCAGCTAACTGAAAGAAGAAGAACAGCAGCTGTTAGCAGTTAGCAGTTAACTCATAGAAGAACAGCAGCTGTTAGCAGTTAGCAGCTAACTCAAACAATGACGCTGTTGTGTTACATGTCACACCTCTTTTGAATCTGTGATGTCATCATGCTGTCTGACATCACACACTGGAGCAACATGATGCCGCCGTCGTTTGGTTCTGTGTAAAAATGTAAAGGAGGTGTAAAGACGGGACGTAGTAGCAGCTCTGTGACAGAAGGACTCCAGTTTTGCGTAGCCAGACTCAACGCCACAGCACTGTGTCACAATAGAGACAGGTCTTGAATCACACATTATCTCTCTGCTGTAGGAGAACAAAACACTCTGGGTTGTTTGTGTTTCTTTAAACCAATCACAGTTGTGTTGGGCGGAGCTAAGCCCAGGATGCAGCGATGGTGCTTTTGCAAAACAGAGTCAGCAGTGAACTTGTTTTAGTGGATCATTTGCACGTGCGGAGACAAGCACTGTCTTTGAAATGACCCCACAACATGAAACACCACAGAAACATGAACAGTGATCTGTGTCTGTGTGATTCAACTGTTACTGATAATAAGACAAGCCTGACTTTACTGTAGCTCTGGAGGCGGAGCCTGAATTTACTGTAGCTCTGGAGGCGGAGCCTGACTTTACTTTAGCTCTGGAGGAGCTCAGACGACCTGCTGGCTGTATGAGCAGAACTTTATTAGGACGATGTGACAGCAGCTGGTGTGAAGTGGAACAGATCTGTACATTAGTGAAGTCAGAGTCACCGGAGCTGCTGCTGCTGTCAGAGTTACAGACGAGACAAATCAACTGCGACTGTCAGGAAACAAAACTCACCATTTTCCGTGAGAATATTGTTTGCTCATAGGTTGTTGTTTCCTGTAGTGATCTGGAAACAGTAGCAGGTCATGGAAAGAAGGGAGAATCAAAACTGATGCCCAGAGGCAGGTTCATCACCACAGTCTCCATCTGCTGAGTCACAGCAGGAGGCTACTTACTTTAAAGTTTACAAGTATTTTTACTCTGAGCACAACAACCATGTTTTCCAAAATAGTGCACTTTATAGAAATATATTAATGTGCAATATGATTTGTGTTGCTAAGTTACTGAAACTACTGAAGAGTGGATTTACATCATGTTGATAACTCTGAATAAAAAGGTTCCTTCATGTGGTCACAAGAGGAGCTGCCTGTGTGCTCACACAGTGACACCAAACATTAACTTGTTATTTTGTAAGTGTAAAAGTTTTCTGTCTTTGTAACTTGTTGGTGCAGAGTGAGAGGATGTTCACAGTTACTCACTCAGAGTTTATTTAAACACATCAGTGAAACACAATAATACACGTGTGTGATTACACATTAGTCACATCCTGACAGTCTGATGAGTCAGAGTCAGACAAGCTGCTGCCGGCTACGACTCTGTCAGAGAGACAATGAGCCAGGCAGTGAGACAGGTAGGCAGGTAGAGGGTTAGTCAGACGGATGGACGGATAGACAGCAGGATGGACAGAGGTTTGTCACAGGTCAGAGGTCGAGTATATAAATAAGTGTGGAGGCCTGTAGATGTGTGTTTGCATTTTGAGGAGAAAACCTCAGTGACCTGGAGGTGATGTCATCAGCAGCAGATTGATGCGACCTGTCCACCTGCTGAAATGCATGCTGGTCTTTTTCCTGCTCCTCTGTCTGCATGAGTTAGTGCCACATCATCAGACTGAGTGTCCGTTTAGTTTGTCTTCCTCTGTGAGACCTGTTGTTCTTGTTCACTGTGTAACCCCTGTTGGGGACGGAGGCTATCTCACTCTGACCAATCAGCACGTGTCCGTCTGTCAGCGTCTTCTTCAGGTTGCTGCCTCCAGACTGTTGGACGGTCGCTGCAGGACGTTGGCGTGGTTGTTAGATTGTTCTCAGAAAGTTACAAAATCAGTTGGATACAGTGAGTTTACAGTGAGTAAATGGAGGTCAATGGACATTTGTTTGTAGTCTTCAGACCACTCACAGTGCTTTTACATGACAGAGTCACATTCACCCATTCACACACACATCAGCCCTTTTTAAACAGGAGTTGTGCAAATTTACAGGAAAGTCCAATCAGTGTTTTTTCAGCATTGGCAGTATAAAAACAAAATGCCGCCTACCTACTTTTGTTTATACAGAATGTGCCTTTTTCGGGGCAATGGGGGGCGTGAGCAAGTAACAAAACGTGTAGCTCAGCGTGTGACGTAAACAGTGACGTGGGAGGGAAGCCGCGGCTGGTCAGTCCTTCTGTGATTCTCTCATAAGTCGGCCCGTTCTTCACCGTCCTCGTCATCTGACGGTTAATGGCCTCTTCGTTTGCGAGGACAAGGAGGGCGCACAATTCCTTGTCTCCCCAGTTGCTCATCTTTACAGTGTCTGTCAGGTTTGTGTTTCCCTCTTGCTACTAGCTGCTCGCTAATTCCTGCTATCAGCTGTTTCCTGTTTATCCACCGCCAGTGGGTTGCACGTGCGGCGTCATCAACAGCTCCTCCCACAAGTCATCAACAGCTCCTCCCACAAGTCTTCAACAGCTCCTCCCACAAGTCATCAACAGCTCCTCCCACAAGTCTTCAACAGCTCCTCCCACAAGTCATCAACAGCCCCTCCCACAAGTCATCAACAGCCCCTCCCACAAGTCATCAACAGCCCCTCCCGTTGCAGAAGGCCGCCTCGGTCTGTTTAAACTAAAAGGGTTCCACCAATATGTCTACCCTACGAGGAGGAAAATTGGACACCTCGGATCAACTCACCAATCCGGCTCTGTGTGTCTAAACGCTCGCAGCTTGCCGGCAAAATGGCCCAACATTCACCAAAAATCTGGCAGTGTAAAAGGAGCTATTCATACACTGGTGGAGCAGCCATGGGTTCACAATCTTGTTCAAGGATACCATGAAATATGGACAGGAGGAGCCGGGCGATCGACCTGCTCTGCCTCCTGAGCCACAGCCGCCATAGACACTGAAATCCCTGCAAACTCACTAAAAAGATCATAATTCACTGTGAAACCAACATTGCTGTGAACTCACTGCAAATTTGACCTAAATTTGACCCTTGCTGTAAATTACTGCAAAAACACTGCAATCATCAGAACTCAACCCGCCATCACTGCAAAGTCACTATGAAATTACTGTGAAGTAGCTGAAAAATCACAGCGACATCATGACGTACTCACTACAAAAATCACTGCGAACTCAGTGCGAACACGTCTCTGTGTCTCAGCCGTCATTTATCATGACTCTTTGCTGTTGCTAACAGAGGCTAACTGGCTAGCTCTGGCAGCAGGTGTTGAGATGGGTAGTTTAAGAGGTAGAGGACATGTGGTGAATGAACCTGCACTTGTATCGCACCTTTCTAGTCTTCTGACCTCTCAAAGGTTTGTTTGTACAAATGTGTGCAAATTAGCACCCCACCAATGACGTTACAGACTAAACATAAAGTTGTGTAATTAACGTAGAGCCACAGAGGTTAAGTTTGGGAAAAGAAACATGATGAGGACGCACCTTAAAGTGACTCAGAGTTCATATTGGGTGCGGTTACATTCAGAATGAAACAAATCTGAATGAAATCATTCTGAATTAAAGTCTTTCCAGGTAGTTTACATGAGAAATATTCATTCTGAATGAGGGTTTACACAGAGATCAGTTTAATCGCCTTTATTCAGGTCCACAAGGTTTGGGGCAGGGAAGGTTTCTGATTGGATAGGGGGCGGGGCGGATGTTACGTGTTTACATTTACCAGAAGAAAACACTGTAGTCCTCGCTCCGGATAACAAGATGCTTGACGACGCCGTTCTTAGTGCCTTTTTCGGGCGTGTTTTGCTTATATTCTTGAAGCAGCAGTACGACAACAACCTTGTTCTGCTAATGCTTCGTCTGTTGAGGAGGAGAAGGGAGGTAGAAGGTCGAAGAAGGGAGATAGAAGACCGTGCTGTGGAGAATGGAAACCGGTGAGTGCAACGAGTCCGACTGCTCTATCTCAGCCTGTTGCTATGCGCGCTATATACGTCATGGCGCCAGGAGGGCAAGGAAACGAGCATGTGCAGAAAGACCGGAATGAACTTAAAGAGGAATGAGTGTATACAAGTGCGAGAGATTCTTTCATTGGGAATTAGAAAGGGAATATTCCAGCCCCTTACATCGGATTGAATTTTCAGTCACATTGGCCATTTTCATTCTGAATTAGGTGTTTACAAGATCACTTTTAATAGGAATGAACTTTGATTCTGAAGGAAAAGGGAATTAAACTGTCCATGTGTTTCGGTGACTCACTGTTACAAACACGTGTCTCATGGGGAAAGTCTCCATTTTTGTGACCCATCCACCCCCCAGCCTGCCTCCTTATAGACCCGTCAGCTCCACTTCCTTGTTTACCATCTTCAGCTCACTGGTCACGTGATCACAGGCTTTCAAAAAACATAGGATATGTGGGAATCTGGGTGCATTACTTTTCACAGGAAAACATACAAACAGTTTATGAGAACAGCCTGGACTGAATGGACAGAACGAGTCTTCTGACCTCTCAAAGCACTCTGTCACTACAGAGTCACATTCACTCATTCACAAACACACTCACACACTGGTGCCTGAGGCTACTGCACAAACATGGTGCCATCTTCAACTCAGTTTTAATCACACTCACACACCGATGGAACGGCCAGCAGGAGCAATCTGGTTTCTGGATCTCCTACATTATTTGGGACTTGTACAGGGACATGTGGACTCAGTGAGACTCTGGAGACCTGCTGTGGTCTGGAGCAGCAGACTCAGTGTTTCCAGCAGCTGGAGCCTAAAATAACCAGAGTCGGGGCTGGGTTCAGGTTCAGGTTTAGACTGGAGGTTAGATCCTGCTCGGCGCGGAGGCTTCACCCTGTAATCAGCTCCCAGTCTGACAGTTCTGGTTTCTGCCTCCTGCCTCCTTCCCTCCTTCTCTCCTTCCCTCTCTGTAATTTTCTTAATTGAAGCCACTTGAGGGGTCTCGCCCTCTCCTCTTTTCATCTCCGCCTCTCCTATTCTTTCCACTTCTCCTTTTGCACTTCTTTCCTCTCTTCTTTGTCTCCTTTCCTTTCTCTTTTTCGTTTCTTTTCTTCTTCGTAAACTTTGTCTCCTTTTCTTTTTCTTAGTTTTATTACTTTTCCTTCCCTTTGTTTCCATTGCTCTTCTTTTTCCTGAGTTTCCCTCCTTGTTTTCCTTTCCTCTTTCCTTTTCCTTTCCTCTTTCCTTTTCCTTTGTTTCCTTTGACATTGTTTTTCTTTCTCTTTCTTTCCATTTACTTTATTTTCTGTTGTTTCCTTTTACTTACCTTTGTTTGTTTGTTTTGTCCCTTGTCTTTCATGTTCCCTTGTTTCCTTTCCTTAGTGAAGGTATGTCTACAGACTGTTCTCTGACTCCGGTCAGGTAAAGACAAGAACATCAGACTTCCTGTACGTCCACCAAAGAAGAAGAAGAAGAAGAAGAAGAAGAAGAAGAAGAAGAAGAAGAAGAGGAGAGCAGAGCTGTGCGTTGAAATACAAACAGGTTCATGTCGACGTGTCATGTGGCTCAACTCTGATGTTAAAGGAACTCGTTTTATCCACTTGTTTATATTCTCAGTTTTAATCTGTGCATTAAAAACCCTGAGTGAATAAATGATGTCATACATGAAGAGCTGAGAACCTGAGGTGTGTGAGGAGCGACGATGAGGAGGTGAAACCTTCCTCACATCAGACGTCAAACAGAAAACGTCTTGTTTCCATCAGGTTTCTGAACTGGAGCTCAGTGAATCATCTCTTCTTCTTCTTCTTCTTCTTCTGCAGAGCTTTTATGGTAGCAAACTAACAATTAGCTCCTCCAGCTGTTTACCCCCATCAACCGATGACATCATCACCTCATCATCACACAACAGGAAGTAAACATTTCTTTTATTTCTAAATTTAAATGACGTTTGGATGGAAGCTTTAAAAGGAGAATTTACGACAATGACAGAATTTGTTTCTCTCGTTTTTCTTTTACTCTATAAAAAATCCCCCCCCCCCCCCCCCCCCCACACACACACACACACACACACAAACACACACTTCCTCCCCCCCCAGTGTAAATTGACGCCGATCGTCCATTAATCTCTTTAAGTCGGCGTGAAACAGCCAGCAGCATGCATGACAATGGACCTTTGTGTGTGTGTGTGTGTGTGTGTGAGAGAGTGTGTGTGTTTGTGAGAGTCTTTGTGTGTGTGGGTGTGTAGTGAGTGTGTATGTGTATGTGTTTGTGGTTGCAGGACCTACTGTATGCTTCCTTCTTTTACATCCCTGCTACTATTACAAAACACATCTGGACCTTTTGTGTGTGTGTGTGTGTGTGTGTGTGTGTGTGTGTGTGTGTGTGTGCAGCTGTTGGTTAAATCCTGAGTTTATGAGGTCGAAGCCACAGAACAGAATGAATTATGTGTGTGTCTCTGTTTTTATTTATTTTAACTTCTCTGAGGTTTGACTGATATCCAGCACATCTGTGTGTGTGTGTGTGTGTGTGTGTGTGTGTGTGTGTGTGTGTGTGTGTTGTGTTGCCACAGTTTATTAACCAGAACCCAAACAGCCTTTGAACACCACGACACGCTGATCACACTTGTTTCTCTTCAGAATCAGAATCAGACTCGTAGTTCGGAGATGTTTCAGGATGAGTTTACTGCACAAGTTACGGCAGAAGCTACGCTGTAACCTACACACGGGGCCTACGCATATATATGTGTGAGCATTGTGTGTGTGACGTGGTGTGTCTGTGTCACCCTGCAGTTACACCTCCAAAACACTAGTTGGCAGTTGAGTATCTGTGACGTGCTGACTGACTGATTTAAAACACACATTAAACACACACGTTAAACACACCTAAAACAGACACTTTCAAACACAAGAACACAAATCAGTTTCACTATAACTCGCAGCATTCACAGACAAAACACTTGTTTTTTTTCCCACAAATATAACATGCTAATGTTTTTAGCACAGGCCAATGACATTTTATCTCAGCGTGCACTGTGCCCTCAAACAGCAGCGCTCAAAAATGTGTGCATGCTGCGACAGCGTGCCCTGGTGTTTGAGTGCTCCTGCCTTGGGTCCACATTGAATAGAATGAATTTGCGGGTGCAAAAAATGCGGCATGCGTACGGCCCCTTACCGTGAGTCAGAAGAGGGGCGGAGCAAGCTGGCAGGCGGCCTTGATACACATAACACATCGTCAAAACATCACATGGTCGCGTCCTGCCAGCTGTCCTGTTTATACAGACATCATTTCAGCGCTGTTACCTCCATGGGTCATATCGTTTCTACTAAGGCTGCCTCCTGATAGTCGACCAGGTCATTAGTCGGCAAGATTTCATTGGTCACTTAGTTGCAAAAAACACAAAACAAAAAACAAAAGTGAAACTCTATGAGGAGCTGCACCTTGTCAAAATAAATCCAAACCTGTATGACTGGAGCATGTGTGACTTTACTTTGAAAGGACAGACACAGGAAGTGTCCACGCTCAGCAGTCAGACAGGAGTCAGGTTAATCTCCAGGGCTGGTACCTGCGGTTATTCCACAGGCTAGTTAATAACATGTCGGGCAGGAAATCCAAAGTGTGGGATCATTTTGAGAAGGTGAAGGACGAACCCAAGGTGATATGTAAACTCATCTTCATTGGTCGACTACAAACATGACGTATCATCTGAAACATGGAAGTAGCTACATGCCCATTAGCCCACAGCGTCATTAACAGGCGGCTCGCTCAGTGTGTGACGTGCACTTGGAGATAAAATATAGGCCTATATTAATGAAGGTTCATTAGTACGGTTTGTATTTCTCTGTAATGTAGCACAGTGTTAACAATGTTACTGATACTATTCTTTCTCACACCTTCAACTCAAACCACCAAAATATATCATTTAATCATTACATTCATATCAGAAACATGCAGGAGACTAGTCCACTGATGGACCCTGATGAGGACTGTCGGTCCACTGATGGACCCTGATGAGGACTGTTGGTCCACTGATGGACCCTGATGAGGACTGTCGGTCCACCGATGGACCCTGATGAGGACTGTCAGTCCACCGATGGACCCTGATGAGGACTGCCGGTCCACCGATGGACCCTGATGAGGACTGCCGGTCCACCGATGGACCCTGATGAGGACTGCCGGTCCACCGATGGACCCTGATGAGGACTGCCGGTCCACCGATGGACCCTGATGAGGACTGCTGATCCACCGATGGACCCTGATGAGGACTGCTGGTCCACTAGGAACAGTCTTAGTCGGGGGGGCGACCCCAGTTTCTACAGAGCAGTGAGGAGGAAGAACAGCGTGAAATTCCCGCCTTGAGGAGGTGGTGTAAAACAGGCTTCTGTTTATTGTTGTGTTTACAACTTGATGTCTTCTGCCCTCTAGTGGTGAAAAACAAACTGCTGAGTTGTTGATATTTTCCCTGAGTGTTGCCTGACAGGACAGTCAGCCTGAGAGCCAACACTCAGGGCAAATATGCATCAAAGCTGAAAGTGGTGCTCATGGGTACTTTGGCAGAGCTCACTGTCTCTTTCTGTCTCTCTCTGGTCGACGGGACGACGGGACAGCCGCCAGGCTTGGTTGCTGAGGTAGTTTCCATGGTTACTGCTGAGCCTCGCTCTGACCTGATTGTTCAAAAAAAAAAAAAGAAAAAAAAAAACAATGAGGGAAAACTTCAAAGAGGAGCTGCTCAGTTGCCTAGCAACAAGGCTCAGCGGCAGGACGACTCTCTCTGTTTCATCACTCCCTCTGTTAAATCACTATCTGTCTTTTTTCATCGCTCTATCGGTCCGTCCTCATCTCTCTCTTCTCATCACCTCCTTTCTCCATCTCACACTCCTCCTCTCCATCTCTCCTCCATCACTCTATCCTCCATGTTTCCCCCTCTGTCGATCTCTCACTCATCTGAAGTTGTTCCTCTCTTCCTCCGTGTTTCCATCGCTCTCCCAACATCAGTTTTCCAGTTTTCATGTATCGACACATAAAAACATTTGTGTTGCCAGTGAAGATGTGACGATAAACAAACTGATGATAAAAGAACAAAGACCATTGTTCCAAACACCAGTTATACACACTGAGTGTTGAATCAGCCGTTCTACTGATGTTTTTCCTTCATTGTAACAGAGATAACAACCGTAAGGCAACTTTATTTGTACAAGAGCGAGACAATTCAAAGTGCTCAACGTAAAACATCAAACGCATCAAGACAAAGTGCAAAGAAACACATTATAACACCATTACAGAGCTGGAGAATAGAACATTAAATTAAACACAAGAGTTGCACAGAAATGAAATACAAGAATAAAAGTTACAGTGCAGTGTAAGAAATGAATAAATATTTGATTTCATAAAAGGCAGAAAAGTCTTCAGTCTTAATTTAAAGCAGCTCTGCAGTTTCTGAGAGTTTGCTCAGACATGGGGAGCATAACAACCAAACGCTGCTCCTCCATGTTGAAGACCTGAGAGGGCTGGATGGTTCATGCTGTAGCACAAGGTCAGAAACCATCCAGAGCTTTATTCTGAAAGTGATTCTCTGACAGACAGGAAGTCAGTGTAACAGCGGTCTGTGTGACAAGTGTATTATTAAGACCCAAATGCAGCACTCTGGAGGTCAGCGACAGTTGGTAATGAACTTTATTTGAACACAGGTAAGTTCAGTCTGTGGGGAGGTGATGGTACCTGAGAGGGGCAGGCAGGGGACGTGGTCGACAAGGCAGAGGGTTCAGAATCAGATGAGCAGGCAGATGAAGCAGAGGGACTGACAAGGGACGAGCAGGAGGAAGACCAGGGCCAGGCCGAGGATTCAAAATCAGGTAGGTGAGCAGACAGAGCAGAGGTGCCAACAGGGGACGAGCAGGAGGCAAGTAGAGACCAGGTGAGCAACAGCCGACAACAGGTAACCTGATGGGAACACTCACACTGTGGCGTTGAAGAAAAGGAATGCAAAACAGCCACAGGAAAACAGGAACCAGAGACACTGAGGCAGAACGCGTGGTCTGGGACAGAAGGCTGGTGTGTTTACTGGGAGTCAGACGAGGAAGGCTGGTCTGAGGTAGGCAGAGTCGGCAACGGTAGATCAGGCAGGTAAAGAACGCTGGAAGGGCTCGTATCAAGGTGAAGAACAATCGACAGAGGGTGAGTGAGCTGGAGAGGCTTATATCCTGGGCTGATTGGGGATGAGCTGCAGGTGTGGAGGCAGGTGGGCTGATGAGGTGGGAGTGACCGGCAGGTAGATTGGAGCAGAGGTGGGGAGAGTGGAGCTGTGACGGTCTGATGATAAAGACACTGTTACAGTAGTTGGATCTACTGAGGATAAATGTATAAACAGGTTTGTCCAGGTCCTGCTGAGACATCAGTGCTTTTATCCTCCATATGTTCTTCAGGTGACTGCAGGTTGACTTTGTAACTATCTTAATGTGGCTGTTGAAGTGAGTCCACCAAGATTTCTGGTTTGATCCTGTGGTTTTTAACATTGGGCGCTGACTTTTGATCATTCCTGCTTGGCTGCAAGAACTATTACCTTTGCTAAATCAAAGAAAACGGTGTCACATCCAGTCATTTATTTGTTTGATGCTCTCAGTCAGAGCTTGCATTGGACCATCGTCCCCTGGTGACATGGTTATGTTAATTTGTGTGTGAGTAACATATTTTGTTATTTTCCATAATCTGATCCAGTGGAAACATGTAGATGGTAAACAGAGGAGGCCCCAGTATGGAGCCTTGGGGAATGCCGCATGTCATTTTGTACACTCAGATGTACCTACAGACACAAAGTAGTCTCTGTCCTTTAAGTAGGATTCAAACCAGTTTAGTACTGTGCCTCAAAGTCCCAACCTGTTTTCCAGACAGTCTGGTGATGTGTTGTGGTCGACTGTGTCAAAGGCGGAACTGAGAATCTGCCACTGTCTGTGTTTAAGTGGATGTTTAATTCAGACAGCAGATGTGTTATTGACATGTGAAAAGAAGAAGAATGAAATGAGTGGACGTCGCCACAGCATCTCATAACAGGAGAGAATACTGTGTGAACCTGGATGTTGAATTTGTTTCCAGTGACCCATCAGTCATTAATAAACCACAGTGGAGCATCTTGCTTATAAGTATTGAAACATTCATGTCGACATATGACGCACTAGGTGTCCTCCTGTGTTTGCTGTTGACGTTCCACGATGGCGCGTCAATTTACGCCTGTTACATGTGTTGTTTATTTTCTAAATACACTTCTGTTTTCAAAGGAAATGCTCAGTTTGTGCTCATTACATACACACAGTCTTTTTCAACACAAACTTATGTCAGCAAAAACCCTTGTACTTACATTTATTTCCTTGTGCAACAAAAGCACGTGGTTAGGTTTAGAAAAAAAAACTGCAGAGTTAGTGAGTTGGCATGCTAACTAGGGAGGCTATGCTAATGACTATGCTTACCAATAGGCTAGAATAATGTTCACGAACATTAAAAGTTGCGATGGTCACATTGTCCCTCCTTTATCGTAGCCCACTCAAAACATTTTTCTTACCAGACTGCAGTGCTAGCATTGATCCAGGACCGTCACTGTTGATGTCGACATGAACAGATTATACAGAATCAACACAGTGATGATGATCCTGGACCCATATAAACAAATGACCCAGGGTCGACAGTACAGTGCGGTCCGTGATCAACACAAGCACTCTGAGCGTGGGGAAAAAAGTATTTTTTAAATAAGCTATAACAAAGGAGGGAAAATGTGTTGATCGCAGGTGTATTCAACTGAAAAATTACATTATCCTTTATCTTTGTTTGAAAAACTATGATCTAGCCTTCTGTCAAGGTTACCTTTCGGCATAGCCTACCTGGTTAGCAAGCTAACTTGCAAGCTAACTTGCTAACCCATGTTGATCCAGGAACATGTCTTACTTGGCAGAATCACGTCGAGCATCATACTGCCGCAACAGGTGCCATCTGGCTGACAGGTGTAGCATCACACCACTGCATTTGAGGGATTGGAATGAGAACAGGCTGGTTACGTCACATTTGAATGCTCTGGTTGGTTGTCTGTCTCCAGTCAGGGGCGTAGCACCAAACTCTGGCTCCAGTGTATCAGCAGTCTCTGTGGGCCCCCCACCCTTCAGCTCTTGACCCATGTCGGCCTCACACACCGTTTGAGTCATTTTTCACCATGACACCCTGTCTACAGCCGAAGACAGCGCCCCCTGGTGACTGAAACTGAAAGACGAGGTTCCAAGAGGTTTCAAACACATCTGTGATCTGATGATGTCACATCTGATGATGTCACGAATGTATGAAGTGACACGACAAGAAAATACTGAAGTACAAGTACACACACACACAGATGTGAGGTTTAATTAGGACAGACTTCTACTTCTCTCCTTTCATCTCCTCCATCACTTCGTCTTCATCCCTCCATCTATTCCCGTCTCTGGATGCCTGTGGTCTCTGCTCCATCACACAGCCAACACCCAGGACCTGAGTGTGTGTGTGTGTGTGTGTGTGTGTGTGTGTGTGTGTGTAGCCACAAAGCACGTTCCACTTATTGCCAGTAGTTACACACACACACACACACACACACACGTTTAGAGAGTTGCACTTAGTGGTTTTTGAGAATCAGAATGAGTGACAGATAAGTGTGTGTGTGTGTGTGTGTGTGTGTGTGTGTGTGTCGTATGCTCAGAGCAAAGCATGATGGGAGTGCAGGAGGGTCCTGTGGTTCCAAAGGATTTAACACACACACAATGAAAATATGTGTGTGGGTGTGTGGGGGTGTGTGTGTGTGTGTGTGTGCTGAATCACCTCTTCTATCTTTTGTAACCTGATGATGTCACTCTCTCTCTCACACACACACACACACACACACACACACACACACACACACACACACACAGTCATGCCAAAGGTTTAATTGAAACCACCTTCTTCCTCTCTGAGTGTGTGTGTGTGATTTTTTTTTGTCCTTTACACTCATCTTGGCTTCAGATACTGCTTCACTGTGTGTGTGTGTGTGTGTGTGTGTGTAGTGAAACTGTAACTTCATCATCTTACAGTAATGTAAACACAGTGTCTGTCCTGCTGTGTCTCGTGTGTCTCTGCTGCCTCCTGCTGGCCTGTGGTGGAACTGTGAGACTCAGACGCCATAAACCAGTTCACCAGAGTGTCTGAACTGGATCCACAAACTCTGCAGCCTCATTCAGAGAAACAGGAACCATGAAGCTGGTTTATCACCAGTCTGTGTTCACTCTGTGTGTGTTCACATAAAACCAGTTAAACGACGAGTTCAGCGCCTCATCTGACTCTTAAAATCTGATCGATCATATGCCGCCTCCACCACCTCTGAAGAATATTAATCACTGTAAACAGCAACACTGTTGCTTCAGTAAGGAGAGAGAGAAATGTACACACACACACACACACACACACACACACACACACACAAACCTGATTATTTTATTTCTTTGATGTGTTTACTTGACATCAGCTGCTCATTTGATGTTTATTTATTGACCGTTTGTCTGTTTATTTTTCTTGATCACATGACTTGTGTATTTGTTTATAATGTTTACTGAGGTGAGATTGTGTGTGAGCCCCTCGGGGAGGGTTCTTCTGTTGTTGCTGTATTTCTGTTGTTTGTTTGTTTGTTTTGTGTAAATAAACCTGAAGCCAGGAGCGTTTGCATTAATGTCAGTGAGCTCACATGAATCTGTTAATCTGACCACTAACCTGACAGCTGCTCGCTCTGCAGCTCTGAACTTTAAACTTGATTCAGCAGATTTAAACTTTTCTCTTCTCTTCATCTTCTATTGGACTGTCCTAACTGCCTGTGAGCGTTGCATACTACTTGGCCACTGACTCTAGATAGAGACATTCATGTGTCCATGTCAGCCACCGTAGTTAGCAGCTCCTCTGAGAGGAAGAGATAATTCAGCTCCTCAACAATCAACACTGAAGGAATTCTGACCAGGAGAAGTTTCATCTGGTTGTAATCTGTAATCTGTAATCTGTAATCCTCACTGACGGACGACACTAAATCCTCCTGAATCTGACACACTGGACCTTTAAAGTTTCTGGAGTGTGTTCAGAGCGTAGACAGTGTAAATAAAGATGGAGGATATGATGGCTCGTTGACACAACTGGATCGCCCCCTGGTGGCTGGCTGCAAACAAGGTCATAAATCTTGGACATGAGCCAAACTAAAAACTAAAAACTCAACACGTCAAATCAATTTTTCCCAAAGATCGTTTCTGTCATTTAAAGTAGTTTTTTTAAATCAGGCTGCTGTTTGTTCACATGTATGTTTTTTTGTTAAGTTTGGTCTCTATTAGTTATTTATGTTATAATACCGGCTTTTTACAACATGATTGACAGCTATGTGAGCCAGTAGGTGGGCTCGCACTCAATGGTGCTGCTCACGATTGCCCGGCCGGGTGTAAGGGCAGGAAACATGATACTGCAGAATCTGCTGCTGCGCAGACTCTGACTCTGAATAACGTCACCAGAAGAAGACGGCAGCAGCTGTATGTTGGACATTGTAGCTTCACCTCTGCACAGTGGGAGGACAGAGAGACACGTCGTCCATCTTTATGTCCAGCCTGTGGTTCAGAGTTATGTGCAGACATGTATTTGAATAATTTGCAGCATCACACACTTGAAAGAAAAGTTTTAAAATCATTTATAACACAAAGATTGGAGCATAGATGTTGAACATGAAGACACGAGATATTTACAGGAAACTGATCCGATCAGTGACGATCAGATTAACAGCAAAGAGACAGAACAACAAATCACACACAACAAAACCTCACCATACCTGACCATACGTCTCTACGGAAACTGAGAATTATTTATGTTTTTCACAAACAATTTTCTCGAGTTAACAAAATAATTTATCACAAAATAACAACTTTTGTTTTCTCAACATCACAAGTTAATGTTTTTGTCATCTCAAGATTGCTGCGCTCCTTCTCTCCAGATAACATGATCATTTTAGAGAATAATGACTTTTGTTTTCCTGAAATCATGCCAGACTTGGTGTTACAGTATGGGTGCTCGGAGCGGCCAAAAGGGACAAAGAAATACACATATTCCAGCAGTAATTTCTCACATTTGATGTGCTGAATAAAATAAGATGATGCTGCACATTAAATTAACAAAATCTGTTTTCTCAGTCTCTTATTTTCATCACCAGCGACTGCTGGCGGCTCTAACTCGTTGTGCACATCACTCAAGAACTTGAACTTGTTTTCTTGAGAATCGACATAAATGAACCCGTTATGGTGAGAAAATGAGCGCAGTTATCTCGAGATGACAAAATAATTAACTCATGATCTCGAGGTAAAGTTTGGTGATTCTTAGCTTCCGTACATCATCTCTCTTTAGTTCAGATCAGTTCCTGATAAAATAAAAGCACAGATCCATCCCGTCTGAAAGCTCACTGTAAACCAGTAAAGTCCAGTTTAACCAGTTCATCTCTCCAGTCGGCTCCACTCAGCTGGAGGATCTCTGGGTCCTCTGGGCTTCTGAACGCGACAGTTGAACCCTGAAATACACAAATACATTCAAACAATTGGTTTCATTACACACAGAGTGATGAACAGGAGCAGTCCCACATTTAACAAACATTTAATATTGATATTAAACAATTCATTTAATACACTTGTGACTAATTAATGACTGATGGTTTCAGTTGGACTTATAGAGTCTAAACTGTTGGCAGAAACTCGTCATGTGTTTGTGTGTAATTATCCTGATGTGAAAGGAAACTGAAGCTGTCAGATAAATGTAGCAGAGCAGAAACATAGAGGAAAAAGGTCCCAGCAGACTGAAGCAGTTCAGACAGGGAGGATCCAGGTGCAGGACGACAGGTGGATTCAAAAAAGCACGTTAATGAAAGAAACAGGCGTCCAGGCAGACGAGATGATGATGAGGTGATGACAACCAGGTGTGAAGACAGACACACACAGGAAACATCAAGAACACAGAGAAAACACAGAGAACAAAGGAGCCGAGCAGGGAGGAGGAGGAGGAGACACAAACTGGGGCCAGTGAGGGACAGGTGAGACCAATCATGGCGGGGCACAGTGTACAGGTGTACTGACCGATCCCTCCAGGTGAGCAGAGGCCGCTCATGTCTGTGGCTGAAGAGGAGAAATCTTCATAATCATCATCAGCAGGTGAAACATGATCAGCTGGAAGAGACAACAATCACTCATTCATCTCATCATATTAACTCCTCCTCCTCCTCCTCTTCCTCTCCTCTCCTCCTTACCTGGCAGCAGGTGATAGTCTCCACTGTTGCTTAGTGACGGAGGCCCCTCCCCCAGCATGTGATTGGTTGGTGTTGCAGTGTCATAGATGGGCATGGCAGAGAGCATCAGGTTGGGAGGTTTGGCTCGAGGTCGGACGGTGCTGTAGACGGGCGCTGCTGATGCTCCTGCAACATCGTTGTCATAGTGATGTGTCGAAGGCAGCGACCTAAAGGGTTAAAGAGCAGGATGTCAGGTGTTAACCAGAAGAACCGCCCTGTGGTCGTGTCTCTGTGAACCAATCGATGTGCAGTTACAGTTTACGCCCATGTCTGTTCAGACTCGTGTAGACACAAGTCATTTTAGTGTAGAGCGTCAGACTGAATTTACCAACGCACCATGTCAGGTCACTCACTCTCCGGGACCGCCAGTGTTACTTGAATAAGTAAACACTGACCAACGGGACCAGACTGGCCGACCCGTATGCTCTCACTCAGTGGATGGATGATGTCACAGGAAGCCAATCTTACAAAGGAGGACCACACTTGTTTGTTTTGCTATGGAAGCTAACGTTAGCTAATGTGCTAAAAAGTTAGCGTTGCAGAGAAATCCAATATTCCTCTTAATCCCTCCCCAGTTTCTGATGAGGTGGACATGATAACCCTTAATACACATAACCTTATTCATCCCTACAACAGGAAATACTTTTTCCCTAACCTGATATGAAGTGTGCGCTGCACATGTGAGCATTTTTGATGATGGCCTCCGTCCAGTCCTTTGGTCTTATCACATTTAACCATAGTTGTCTTTGTTTTTGTTGACGGGCAGTGGCGGCTGGTTTTGAGCCATGACTCCTTCTATTCTGGCTCCCAATAACACAACAAGACAAACACATTTTAACACTCCTGTGGAGCCTACAGCCCTGTGGGGGAGAGGCAGCTGCACCTCCAGCTGATAACATGATGTCATCGTGATGTCGACACATAAAGGGTCTGTGTAGAGACAGATTTCCCGTCTTGTTTGGTCATTAAAGTGAAAGATATTTAATTTATTCAGATTTTTTCTCCTCGATGCCCCTTAATGTGCAGTTCTAAAGATGATCTCAGAATAATGTTTGATTAAAGTTCAGCTCGTCCACAGAACATGAGAACACAGGTCACCATGTTATAAAACTGATTAGACGGAAAAACTCCAGGTGTTAGTTTACCTGCTGGATCTGGGCGTGGCTACAACAGAGTAGGCGGGGTCTGATGGGGGAGGATGTTTGGACTTGTTGACCACGGCGTACGTGTCGCTCATGTCAGCCTGCTGTGACGCGCTGTGCACATCAGGAGACAGACAGACGGACGATAACAAAGGAACAGTTCCAACATTAATCACAGACACTTTGTTTGTCTGCAGATGAAATAAAGCACACAGAGAAACATAAAGATCATAACAAAGATTTAAAACCTGAAAACACAGAAGATATTTAATGTGTTCAGACAGCTGCTGCTCAGAGTCAAAGTGTTGAGCTCACACAGGAGGAAGGTTTGTTTTTAGCTCTTTGACCTTTGTTGAGTTCCTCTGTGACTGAATATGAAATAAAACCTGAGAGCAGACGAGCAGCAGCTGTCTGTCACTGTGCACGTTCAGTTTCTGCTCCTCACTGAAAATCTGTATTTTATTTCATCTTTCTTTCCTCACTTTCACTGAAACTGCTGCACGACTGTTTCTCCTGGACGAATAAAGCTGAACTCACCAAATCTGAAAGCTTCTGAACGTGACATTAATACAGCTGCAAACCACTGACAGGGAGGAGATGAGAGGAGGAAACAAGGAAACAAGATGAGAGGCAAGGAAAGAAGGGAGAAGAGAAGAAGGAGGGGATAAGGAGCAGGGAGGAGAGCAAACAAGGAGAAGAGAGGGGAGGCTGGAAATAAGAAAGGAAAGGAGATGAGAAGAGAGACAAGGAGAAAAGATGAGGGAGAGGAAAGAAGAGAAGACAAGGAGAGGAGGAAACAGGGAAAAGAGAGGAGAGGAAACAAGAGTAGAAAATGGAATAAGAAGAGGGAAGGAGACAAGGAGAGGTGATGAGGAGAGAAGAGGAGAGGCTGGAGACAAGAAAGGAAAGGAGATGAGGAGACGGAAACAAGGAAACAAGGAGAAAAGAGGAAGAAACAAGAGAGGCTGATTATCTACGAGCTCTCCTGCTGGTATTCAGCAGACCTGGAGCTGATATGACATCATCATTACATCACAGTGTTGTGAACTACAGGTCCCATGATGCTTTGCAGCACTGACATTAACAGCCTGTAGAAACAGAGAGAAGCAGCTGTTTTCACTCTGCGGCTTATTTACATCTCAACAGGAAGTCACCACGCTCTCAACTTCCTGCTCCGGCCATGTGACAGCTGTCGCTATGGTTACACTGACTCTAACCACAGCGGTCTAACCAGACGAGCTGAGAGGTCACCGCCACACAGGATGTTACATGTGGTGACCGACTGATATGTAATCTGAGTATAATCACCACCATCATCATCATCATCACCCTCTCCTTCATCTGGCCTCTTCTCCTTTCCTTGTCTCCTCCGCTGTTTCCTCTCTTTTTGTTTCCTTTTCTCCTTGTTTCCTCTCCTTGTTTCCTCTCATCTCCTTTTCTCCTCTTGCTTCCTCTCCTCCTCTTTGTTCTTCTCTTCTCTTTCCTTTCTGACCTCCTCCGTTCTCACCTTTCCTTTCTTCCTCTTTACACTTCTGCTTTCACTTCCTTTCCTTCTCTCATCTTTGCTTTTACCTACTTCTTCTTTTCACTCTATCTCTTTGTCATTTTGCTCTCCGTCACCTCCTCCTCCTCCTCCTCCTCCCTCACCTGTTTCCTCCAGCACTTCTGTCCTTTACTTTCCTTCTACATTTCAGATATTCTTTCCTCCTCTCCTCTAAACCTTCTCATCTCCTCTCCCGTCTTGTTTCCTCTCCTCTTTTTTTCTGCCTCCTCTAATTTCTCACCTCCTCCCCCCTCAGCTCTCCTCTGCCCTCTCTGCTCCGTTTCCATGGCAACGTGATAACATATGGGGAAGGAGGGATGGAGAAGGAGGGCAAGAAAATGTTAGAATGACACTCTGATACATCCTGTCTGTCAGCAGACGGACGGACAGACAGACATAGACAGACAGACAGGTACCTCTTGGAGGAGGACAGAGGTGTTCTTGTCGTTTTCTTCTCAGGCGTTTTCAGCTTGTGAGAAAAATAAAACAAAGATCAGGTTCAGTTCATCAGCAGGTTTTAAAAAGTCTTAAATTTCATCATCAAACATCTGAAACATGAAGCTGGCTGTGACGTCAGACTGTAACTCCTCTGGAATAAATCACTGAAAATATAAATGTCTGCTTTATTCTGAAAAACCTCTGAGTTCTTCAAAATAAAAGTCCTCTGCTACTGTCTTGTTTTTACTGGGGGGTAAATATGCACGTTGTGAATACAGTGTGGGACGTGTCCCCTGAGCCACCGTCCCAAGACCTAAACCAACGGGCTCACAGGCCTCAGGGTCTCCAGGCCTCAGGGTCTCCAGTCCCAGGACCAGCGCTGGGCTCTGAGGACCATTTGACATAGTGGCCACACGTGGAACTACATAATCTGGGTCCGTCACATGACGCCATGAGGCATCACACTTCCCCCCCACAGAGTGAAATGGTAAATCAGTGGATGCATTTTAAAACTATTTTATTTATAGATTTTCAGCTTTTGAAACAAAATTGGAGACAGAGGGGTAAAAAGAGGGGGATGTATATTTCTGAGTGTCACAACTCAAATGACTCGTTTCACTATCAGGATTTGATCCATTCAGTCTGATACATTTGAACGTGTAGAAGAGCCGCAGGATTAAACTATTTTACAACCATTCCAGTCAACAGAGTGCTGAACCAGAAATTAGCCACTCAGCTTGCAGAAATCTCTGGTGCACCTGCTCTGTGGGCTCAATGATGCAGAAGATCTGGGTATTTTCATATCGTAGAAATCGCCATCTTGTTTCTTTTTGGAGTCAGGAGTGACCATATTTGGACAAGAGGTTGGAGCTGTGGAAGAGCGAGGGGTAGATCTGACTCATGAGACCCTTTCACACAGAGGTGGCGCTACAGAGCCACAACAAAGTCCCGTCTTTACGCCTCCTTTACATTTTTACATAGAACCAAATGAAGGCGCCATCATGTGGCTCCAGTGTGTGATGTCAGACAGCATGATGACATCACGGAATCAAAAGAGGCGTGACATGTAACACAACAGCGTCGGCCTCTAGTGTGACATATAACATACATGTCAGCAGCTCTTTATAAACAATAACAATGACATCACATGTCAATAACAATCATTTAGTGTCCCTGTTATATGGCAGCTGATCTCCTCTGCTCGGAGGGTAAGGAGCTCCTGTTAGCTGCTAACTGCTAACAGCTACTGTTCTTCTTCTTCTTCTTTGAGTTAGCTGCTAACTGCTAACAGCTGCTGTCCTTCTTCTTTGAGTTAGCTGCTAACTGCTAACAGCTGCTGTTCTTCTTCTTCTTTGAGTTAGCTGCTAACTGCTAACAGCTGCTGTTCTTCTTTGAGTTAGCTGCTAACTGCTAACAGCTGCTGTCCTTCTTCTTCTTTGAGTTAGCTGCTAACTGCTAACAGCTGCTGTCCTTCTTCTTTGAGTTAGCTGCTAACTGCTAACAGCTGCTGTTCTTCGTCTCTGAGATAGCTGCTTTTTAAATCTCCTACGGTGGGCCGTACACATAACACACTTTCAAACATCACATTCGTCCTGCTGGCACAGAGCATGTTTTTATTGTCTGTGCCGAGGGTTCGTACAGAGTCTGGCAGGTGAGTGTTTCTGTCTGCAGCTCCTTCTCTGCAAAGCCTCGTGCAGAGGGACTTAAAGTTTCACTCATTGGATCCTCTCGGCTGCAGGATTTTTGTACAGGATCATCTCTGTGCCAGTGTCAGGGTGTATTTATCTGCAGCACAGCAGTGATCATTATGTCGTGTTTAGTTAACACTCATATATTAGATATGATCAATATATCTTTATTAACAGGCTATGTACCACAGTCTTTTAAGGTAGCTGTAATTAAACCTCTACTAAAAAAGCCCACACTGGATCCAGAGGTGTTAGCCAACTATAGACCAATATCTAATCTTCCCTTTATGTCAAAGATCCTTGAGAAAGTAGTCGCAGACCAGCTGTGTGATTTTCTCCAGGATAATAATTTATTTGAGGAATTTCAGTCAGGATTTAGAGTGCATCATAGCACTGAGACAGCACTAGTTAAAATTACAAATGACCTTCTGATTGCTTCAGACAAAGGACTTGTCTCTGTACTTCTTTTATTAGATCTTAGTGCGGCGTTTGACACAATTGACCATCAAATTCTACTGCAGAGACTGGATCACTTAATTGGCCTAAAAGGTTCAGCACTAAGCTGGTTTAAATCTTATTTATCTGATCGTTTTCAATTTGTTGACGTTCGTAATGAATCATCCTTACGTACTAAAGTTTGTTTTGGAGTTCCGCAAGGTTCTGTGCTCGGACCAATCCTATTTACTCTATATATGCTTCCTTTAGGTAACATCATTAGAAATCACTCTGAATTTCCATTGTTATGCGGATGATACTCAGTTGTATTTATCGATGAAGCCAGAAGAAAGTAATCAATTAACTAAACTCCATAACTGCCTTAAAGACATAAAAACCTGGATGAGCACCAATTTCCTGATGTTAAATTCAGACAAAACTGAAGTTATTGTTCTTGGCCCCAAACAACTCAGAGACTCTTTATCTGATGACATAGTTTCTCTAGATGGCATTGCTCTGGCCTCTAGCACTACCGTAAGAAACCTCGGAGTAACATTTGATCAAGATTTGTCTTTTAATTCTCATTTAAAACAAACCTCACGGACTGCATTTTTTCATCTGCGTAATATTGTGAAAATTAGGCCTATCCTGACCCGAAAAGATGCAGAAAAATTGGTCCACGCTTTTGTTACCTCAAGGCTGGATTACTGTAACTCTCTATTATCAGGTAGCTCTAGTAAGTCCTTAAAAACTCTCCAGCTAATTCAGAATGCAGCAGCACGTGTACTAACAGGAACTAAGAAACGAGATCATATTTCTCCTGTTTTAGCTTCTCTGCACTGGCTCCCTGTAAAATCCAGAATTGAATTTAAAATCCTACTGTTAACTTATAAAGCTCTAAATGGTCAAGCTCCGTCATATCTTAGAGAGCTCATAGTGCCATATTATCCCACCAGAACACTGCGCTCTGAGAACGCAGGGTTACTCGTGGTCCCTAAAGTCTCCAAAAGTAGATCAGGAGCCAGAGCCTTCAGCTATCAGGCTCCTCTCCTGTGGAATCATCTTCCTGTTACGGTCCGGGAGGCAGACACCGTCTCCACATTTAAGACTAGACTTAAGACTTTCCTCTTTGATAAAGCTTATAGTTAGGGCTGGCTCAGGCTTGCCCTGTACCAGCCCCTAGTTAGGCTGACTTAGGCCTAGTCTGCCGGAGGACCCCCCTATAATACACCGGGCACCTTCTCTCTCTCTCTCTCTCTCTCTCTCTCTCTCTCTCTCTCTCTCTCTCGTATCCTATTACTGCATCTTGCTAACTCGGCCATTCTGGATGTCACTAACTCGGCTTCTTCTCCGGAGCCTTTGTGCTCCACTGTCTCTCAGAATAACTCATATCACAGCGGTGCCTGGACAGCGTGACGTGTGTGGTTGTGCTGCTGCCGTGGTCCTGCCAGATGCCTCCTGCTGCTGCTGCCATCATTAGTCATTAGTCATACTTCTACTGTTATTATACACATATGACTATTGTCACACATGTATACTGCCAGATACTAATACATACTTTCAACATATTGTACCATAGTAGCCAGAACTATAACTATAATATTATTACTTTCAATAATGTTGTTGTAAGCTACTGTTATTACCTGCATATCTCTCTCTCTCTCTCTCTCTGTCTCTCTCTCTCTGTCTCTCTCTCTCTCTCTCTCTCTGTCTCTCTCTGTCTCATTGTGTCATACGGATTACTGTTAATTTATTATGCTGATCTGTTCTGTACGACATCTATTGCACGTCTGTCCGTCCTGGAAGAGGGATCCCTCCTCAGTTGCTCTTCCTGAGGTTTCTACCGTTTTTTTTCCCCGTTAAAGGGTTTTTTTGGGGAGTTTTTCCTGATCAGCTGTGAGGGTCATAAGGACAGAGGGATGTCGTATGCTGTAAAGCCCTGTGAGGCAAATCGTGATTTGTGATATTGGGCTTTATAAATAAAATGGATTGATTGATTGATTCAATGTAACATAAGAAGTTCATCTATCTGTCCTGGGTTCTCCTGATGGATCGACCTGCTCCTGCTGATTCAACTGAGCCAAACAGGTTTTTAAAACACAAGTTAAGGAGGAGTTGTGAGGAGGGTTGACGGTTCACCTCTGAGGGAGGTAGTATGAACCGTGGGCATGAGGTTACGGGGGGACAAGTAGGTTCATGATGTCATTTGTTTGTTTGCAGTTCTGTGTCTGATCTTATGTTTGGGTCTGACCACGTCTCCACCGAGCAGCTCTGTGGGAATAAAGGCTGTCAGTGCTGTTTTTAAGTGCTGTCCTCTGGGATGATTCATGTCATGATCCTCTGTGAGTCGGCGTGCTTTTAAAACTCCAAATAAAAAAAAAACAAACATACTTTCATGCTACTTTTTATGAGTATTTGTACTTTAACTGCAGTAAAGGATGTGAACACTTCCTCGTACACAGGATCAGAGTAAAGATGTGTTTCTAAATATCAGCATTTCCCCTTTTGATCGAGTTACATGTAGAATTATGTGGTCTCACTGAGCTCGAGATCTCCGATCAAACACACAGAGCCTCACAGTTCACACAGGATCACAGTCAGAGACATTCATTATAAAATCACACTGAGCTTTTTAAAACTGAAGGAATCTAGAATGAAACAGTGTTAATGTGTTTGCTGAGATGTGAGTGTGCAGGTTAAGGTGCCGTGTAGTGAGAGTTAAAGTGGACCTACCTGTCAGCACGTGTCCTCCATCAGGTCTACACCAGTTTTAGTGGATTTGTTTGTGTAAATGTGGAGCAGCTTCTCTCTGTGAGCCTCAAACTGTCTGCAGCACCGAATTTACATACAGGAAGCCTGAATTATGGGACGCTTCCTCTTTCTGCAGCTGCTCTCTGTCGACTTCCTCCAACACACTCATCTAATCAGCTCCTAACAGTGAATTTGAATATGTTTTACCTGCGACAGGTTGCTGTAGAGCTGACGGCCGCCGGCTGACTGCAGGACTCGCTCCAACATGCAGGTGGCTGCCGTGTAGATGAACTGATACTGCTCCTGAAAGAGGAGGAGGTTTCATCAGTGACCGTTTGTGATGAACATCAGAAGGAAGTGTGTCATCTTCTGTTTCACCATTTTTAAAATTACATGATGATGTCACTTTGGTTTTACTTGACTCCACCTACAGGAGTCACACAGGTGTTGTCACAGAGATCAGTTGTCGGCTTCCTAATGTTCACCCAGAGAAATGAAATGAGTAGAAAGGACACCGAAGTGTTCGCTGTGGTCATTTGACTGTTCAAGGGATTGTTCTTTATCTATGAGGAGGGAGGAGGAGGTGCACAAAGTGGGAGGAGCTTACAATACAAAACATGCCTTCCAAACCCGCCTAATACATTTTTAAGAGATCGATATATCGAGCACTCTGACTCACACGTGTGTACAACAGTGTTGATTTTAAAATGTTGAAAACTATGACAAGATTTTTTTTTCCGACGAGCTAACAATAGATCTTGGTAATAAAAACTAAGAAGAAATCAATGTTTCATTTTCATTGACGAGGCGTGATGTAAATGTTGGTGGTGGACTGTCGGACACTGACAGCTTGTAATGATCTTCAGATGCCTGATGAGCGACAGGCTGGTAAACTCCAGTAAATTGTCTGCACCAGGATGTTTGGGTTGGTGCGAGTTGTGAGCTGTAACTCAGCAGTAAATACTCAGCCGTGTGTGTCTGACTGTGGATGGTGGAGCTGCTGAATGGATTTGTGGAGTTTGTTAGTTGCAGTGGTGGAAAACATACGAAACATTTGTGAGAACAGCCTGGTTTATTTGAAGCCCAGTAACATCGTCACAGAGCACAGAGCGCCCCCTGTGGGCTTCATGCTGTAAAACCACTCACTTTGGTTTGGACCGCAGACGGTCTCTGTCTCCGAAGCTCCAGGACGATCTGCATGATGCTGAAGTCTGTCGTGTTGATCCGCTGCAGGAAACAGGAAGGAAACAGTCAGCGACTGTTGCACCTCACAGATACCTGTTTTCCACCAGCATGGAACCAGTTCAGTTCCTGAGCCTCACTTTGAACCATGGAGAGCATTTTAAGCAAAAATAAAGTGGTTCAGAACCTGAAAAGTTAGTTCTCAGCTGGAACCAAAAATGAGCAGGTTTTCTTTGACCTGTTGGGTGAAACATGACGACATCAGTGGGCCTAACCTAAGTGGGATTTATACTTCTGTGTTGAATCGATGCTGTGCCATCAGCGTAAGCTCTGTGTTGACATCGAGCCTATGCCGTACCCTGACGTTAATTGACCTATGGCTAAGCCCCGCCCTCAGACGCGATGAGCCAATCACAGTGCGTATAGCCATTCCCATACACTGGGACATTCTCTGCCTGGACGTCCATTGAAATGCATTACAGAAAGTCAGTTTGTTCGGTTTTATGAGCTTTTTCTGAGATTTGAAGTTTAAAAATGGTCAAACGGTGTGCATGGGGTACATGCAACTCTGACACAAGGTATCCTGAGAGGCTGGGCGACCACGTGTATTTTTTACACTTTAAACCACATCTCAAGCGAGAAAAGTGTCTCCTTTGGATAAAGTTGTGTGGTAACGTTAGACCACAACATCAACTCAACGTGAATAAGATTAACAATGATGTCTACATCTGCTCTAAGGTAAGTCAACATTGTGTTTGAGGCAACATATTGTCACTTTGCTGGAAAGAAATATAAAGTTATCTTTAACATCTCTAGCTAACGTTAGCTAATGTTGACCTAACGTAAATGCCGTGTACTGTGACACCTGCCATAGCGCCGCTCACTGAATGTTGATAGTTTGTCCACGTGAGTGGAGGGGGCGTGGCTTAGCCATAGGTCAATTGTAACTCCACAGTGTCACAGTGACGCAGACCTCCTGTTTGTGGGACAAGCAGTAGGTTTGTGAGGGACAATGTGGGACACCCGTCTCCATGGTCGGCATCTTAACTTCCTCGCCTTGTTTTTATTTAATTATATAATCTACAGTTTCTTATTAACCTCGGCCTACTGACATATTTTATGTTATGGCTGTATTTTTATTCTCAGTTTTATGGAGGATAAATTTGACCCTTGGGTCAATAAACAAGAGTGAAGACAAACATTAAGACATGAAGACTTCACAGCATCAGATCCTTCAGCAGCACTGAGGACACACACACACACACACACACACACACACACTGAGCTCAATGTGTTGTGTTATCATGTGTTACCTCGGTAACCAGCAGGTCATGGATGTAGTCGAGAGCACAGATGACTCCTGTCCTCCCACAGCCTGCGCTGTAACACACACATACACACACACACACACACCCATACACACACACACACACACACATACAGGAACAGATGCAGCGTGCATGTTAACTGTGCCATCGATAGCAGGTGTTACCTGCTGCATATTCACAGCCAACTGCCTTCTGTGTGTGGGAGTGTGTGTGTGTGTGTGTGTGTGTGTGTGTGTGTGTGTGTGTGTGATAAGCTGCCATATGTGTGATATGGCCTGTTGAATGTTAATGACCATCTGACCTGCGATCTGTGCTGCTGGCAAAAACAAGCTTTTCTAATGACGTGAAATTAACAGCCGTTTAGAGGCGTGTGTGTGTGTGTGTGTGTGTGTGTGTGTGTGTGTGTGTGTACCTGCAGTGTATCAGCAGAGGCGAGGTGTGTGTTCCCTGACTGTTCCTGACTCTCTCCAGCAGGTCCAGGACTCCTGCAGCCTCGTACGGTACGTCGTGATCCGGCCACGACAGGAACTGATACTGAGTCACTGAACGGCTGACCTGGAGGAGGAGGAGGACGACGAAGAGGAGGTGGACAGAAAGAGGAAGAGGAGGAGAGGGAGGCAAGGGAGGAAGAGAAGGAGGAAGAGGAGAAGGACAACAAGGAGGAAGAGCAGGAGGAGGAGGGTGAGAAAGAGAAGAGGAATAGGAGGACGAGGAAGAGAAGGAAGAAGGGGAGGACAAGGAGGAGGAGGAAGAGAAGGACAAAGGAATAGGAGGAGGAGGGTGAGGAAGAAGGGGAGTAGGAGGAGGAAGAGGAGGAAGAAAATGATGACGAGGAGGATTAGGGTGAGGAAGAAAGGAGTAATATGAGGACAAAGAGGAGGACAAGGAGGAGGAGGAAGAGCAGGAAGAGGAGGACAAAAGGAGAAGGAGGGAGAGGTGGAGGAAGAAGAGGAGAAAGCGGAGGACAAGCAGAACAAAGAGGAGGAAAAGGAGGAGTAACAAGAGTATGAGGTGGGGAAGAAGAGGAGGAGAAAGAGAAGGTGAGGAGGAGGAAGAGGAGGAGGAGGAGGAGGAGCAGCAGGAGGAGGAAGGTTAACCTTCACCACTTCACCTGTTCACCTGTAGAACTTGTTGCTCCTGTCTGAACTGTATTCAAACATGTTTCAGTCAAACTGAGTGTAGATTAACAACGAACAATAAAGTTGATCAGTTTGAACATTAATATCTGTGTAATGGATCTGATCACTGATCAATAAGAGATTTACAGTGACTGTTTCTGATCGGGGTCATGGAGAGGTCGAGGATACACTTAGCTTAGCTTAGCACAAAGACTGGGAGCAGAGGGAAACTGTTAGCCTCACTCTGTCTCACAGGAGGAAATCCATCAAACATCATCAGGTCTGATTTACATGATGTTTGATAAAGAATAAAGACTAACAGCTGACACACACACACACACACACACACACACACACACACACACACTATGATCCGATACCTGCTGGTATGAGACGGACAGCTCTCTGACCACCACGTCTTCGTTAGGATGTGTCTCCCCCTGCTGGAGACACACAGGAACAACACGGCTTAAAATACAGCAAACACAAATGTGAAAGTGTGTGTGTGTGTGTGTGTGTGTGTGTGTGTGTGTTCTCACGTTGTGCACAGTGAACGGTCCAAACGCATCAGACTGATGAGGTGCAGACCAGTAACACTCACACTTCTTCTGCAGAGGACAAAATATAAAATATGACCTCAATAAAAACACGTGAAGCTTCAACACAGATTGTTCTGTTCGTCTGCAGCAACAACAGACTGGTGTACACACAACAGTTACACATGGGTACATCTATACAAATGTGCAAATAATAAAACAGGGAAAAGTTCAATAAAAGAACAAAGACCTTTATGTTACATCAGAAGCATTACATATTTCATATCAGTTAACATATTATGATATATCCCAGTAAATCCCAATTTGTCCAACAATGAAATGACTTTCATGCTAAAATTATGAGATAATGAAACAGACATTCTGTAAAAATCATGTTGAATAACATCAAATATGAGTCAGATTATAAAATGATGTTTGACAGAATCAGTTACAATGAGAAACCTGGTGCGTTCATGGACAGACTGTAAGTCAGGGTTTACCTTTCCCATCTCTACTTTCCTGCAGGCCATGACTATCACCTGAAACACACAGACGCAGTGTCAGACATTAGTCAGAGCCTCATTATCGATTTGATTTCAGTCTCATTGAATTAAACTACTTTAAAATAAAATACAAGTGTTTGAGCTTTAGTAAAAACAGTGTGCTTTAAATGTGTGTGTGTGTGTGTGTGTGTGTGTGTGTGGACCTTGACATCATACTGCCAGATCATCCTCCAGAAGTCAGTCAGGGTGGAGCTGAGGGGACCCTGAGAGGCAATGTACCGTTTGTCTGATGACACCCCCTGCAGGACAAACACCAACATCACAGCAACATTACAGCAACATTACAGCAACATCACATCAACATTACAGCAACATTACAGCAAAATCACAGCAATATTACAGCAACATCACAGCAACATTACAGCAACATCACAGCAACATCACAGCAACATTACAGCAACATCACAGCAACATTACAGCAACATCACAGAAAGATCACAGCAACATCACATCAACATTACATCAACATCACAGCAACATCACATCAACATTACAGCAACATTACAGCAACATCACATCAACATCACAGCAACATTACAGCAAGATCACATCAACATCACAGCAACATTACAGCAACGTCACAGAAAGATCACAGCAACATCACAGCAACATTACAGCAAGATCACATCAACATTACAGCAACATCACATCAACATCACAGCAACATTACAGCAAGATCACAGAAAGATCACAGCAACATCACAGCAACATTACAGCAACATCACATCAACATCACAGCAACATCACATCAACATCACATCAACATTACAGCAAGATCACAGAAAGATCACAGCAAGATCACAGCAACATCACATCAACATCACAGCAACATCACATCAACATTACAGCAACATCACAGCAACATCACAGCAACACCACAGCAACATTACAGCAACATCACAGCAACATTACAGCAAGATCAGATCAACATTACAGCAACATCACATCAACATCACAGCAACATCACATCAACATTACAGCAACATCACATCAACATCACAGCAACATTACAGCAATATTACAGCAACATCACATCAACATTACAGCAACATCACATCAACATCACATCAACATCACAGCAACATTACAGCAACATCACATCAACATTACAGCAACATCACAGCAACATTACAGCAACATCACAGCAACATCACAGCAACATTACAGCAACATTACAGCAACATTACAGCAACATTACAGTAACATTACAGCAACATTACAGCAACATCACAGCAACATTACAGCAACATCACATCAACATCACAGCAACATTACAGTAACATTACAGCAACATTACAGTAACATTACAGCAACATTACAGCAACGTCACAGCAACATTACAGCAACATCACAGCAACATTACAGCAACATCACAGCAACATCACAGCAACATTACAGGAACATTACAGGAACATTACAGCAACGTCACAGCAACATTACAGTAACATTACAGCAACATTACAGTAACATTACAGCAACATTACAGCAACATCACAGCAACATCACAGCAACATTACAGCAACATCACAGCAACATTACAGTAACATTACAACAACATTACAGCAACGTCACAGCAACATTACAGCAACATTACAGCAACATCACAGCAACATCACAGCAACATTACAGCAACATTACAGCAACATTACAGCAACATTACAGCAACATCACATCAACATTACAGCAACATTACAGTAACATTACAGCAACATTACAGTAACATTACAGCAACATTACAGCAACGTCACAGCAACATTACAGCAACATCACAGCAACATTACAGCAACAT
This sequence comes from Epinephelus lanceolatus, assembly GCF_041903045.1. Taxonomy (NCBI): domain Eukaryota; kingdom Metazoa; phylum Chordata; class Actinopteri; order Perciformes; family Serranidae; genus Epinephelus; species Epinephelus lanceolatus. Next base: position 832,560 of record NC_135741.1, on the reverse strand, counting down.
CACAGCAACATCACAGCAACATTACAGGAACATTACAGGAACATTACAGCAACGTCACAGCAACATTACAGTAACATTACAGCAACATTACAGTAACATTACAGCAACATTACAGCAACATCACAGCAACATCACAGCAACATTACAGCAACATCACAGCAACATTACAGTAACATTACAACAACATTACAGCAACGTCACAGCAACATTACAGCAACATTACAGCAACATCACAGCAACATTACAGCAACATTACAGCAACGTCACAGCAACATTACAGCAACATCACAGCAACATTACAGTAACATTACAGCAACATCACATCAACATCACAGCAACATTACAGCAATATTACAGCAACATCACATCAACATTACAGCAACATCACATCAACATCACATCAACATCACAGCAACATTACAGCAACATCACATCAACATTACAGCAACATTACAGCAACGTCACAGCAACATCACAGCAACACTGCAGCAACATTACAGCAACATCACAGCAACATTACAGCAACATTACAGCAACATCACAGCAACATTACAGCAACATCACAGCAACACCGCAGCAACATTACAGCAACATCACAGCAACATTACAGTAACATTACAACAACATTACAGTAACGTCACAGCAACATTACAGCAACATTACAGCAACATTACAGCAACGTCACAGCAACATTACAGAAACATCACAGCAACATTACAGCAACATTACAGAAACATCACAGCAACATTACAGCAACATTGCAGTAACATTACAGCAACATTACAGCAACATCACAGCAACATTACAGCAACATTACAGCAACATCACAGCAACATTACAGGAATATTACAGCAACATCACAGCAACATTACATCAATGAGGATAAAGGATGAAGGAGAGAAGCTGTGGTCACCTTGATGAAGCTGGCATTGATGTAATCAGAGTCAGAGTCTGCGGTCAGCAGAGACACCACCACACGGGACTGGTCATCTACACACACACAGTTTGCATCAGTACACCTTTAAGAGTTTCAGTTTTATCTATGAAACAACAGTCAGCTGTCACATTAAGGAAGGAAGGACTGAGGACAGAGAGAAGGAATGAAGGGAGAAAGGACTGAGGACAGAGAGAAGGAATGAAGGGAGAAAGGACTGAGGACAGAGAGAAGGAATGAAGGGAGAAAGGACTGAGGACAGAGAGAAGGAATGAAGGAAGGAAGGACTGAGGACAGAGAGAAGGAATGAAGGAAGGAAGGACTGAGGACAGAGAGAAGGAATGAAGGAAGGAGGACAGAGGACAGAGAGAAGGAATGAAGGAAGGAGGACAGAGGACAGAGAGAAGGATGTGTGTCCCTACATGGCAAAATGTCTTTGTATCTGTTCTTCTTGATGTTTTCCTTCAGAGCTCCAGACTCTGTGCTGAAACTGGGATCTTTCTTTAGTGCAGAGGTCTGTGAACGCACCACCTGTCACACACACACACACACACACACACAGATATAAATGATCTAACATGAATTAAGAGAGAGATCATAAACAATCGATCTGTAAAAACAAACATGTTGTCACCATTTAAAGAGACAGAAACAATGTGGAGACACTACACACTACAGGTACACACTACACGTATGCTACAGGTATGTGACGGACACTCAGACCTGACCCCGTCTGACCAGTAACCAGGTCGCTACATGAAGTACCAGCTGACCCCAGAGCATCATGGGTAAGAATCTCTGTGCAGAAAAATACTCTGAAGCTCAGCAGTGTCAAAACTCACATCCTCATTTTCTCTCTCTCTCTCTCTCACACACACACACACACACACACACACCAACCACAGTGACTGTGTGTGTGTTCTGTTTCCTGTCAGTCAGGCGTGTTGCTGGTTTAAATTCCAGAGTTCACATGAGCAACAACACGACATCTTTGTGTCTTTATTTACTTATTTATTTGTTTATTTTTGGACAAAGTTACAATAGTGTCTCCCTGATGGTGCATTCAAGGACAGTCAGACATCTCACAGTTCAGTGTTAGCTATGTCAAACTGTTCACCATCCAGAGCCGTGACTTTTTGGATGGACCAAATGTACAGAGCTGTAAAGTTGTCCACCATGGTAGCAGTTAGCTGCTAGCTAGTCTCGCTAACCAGACCTTTCTCAAGAAAAGAAAGGTCTGGCTGCGCCGACTCTCACTTTAAGATTGGGAAAAAAAACACCCTGGCTTTTTTTATTTCTTTCAACCAATCACAATCGTTCTGATTGGTTGGTGCCACAGCAACAGTGCGCCTGAAAACTGCTACACAACCGGAGGTAGTAGGGCGGGACTTCAGCAAGTGGCTCATTCCGCCCAATGAGAGGCTGATCTATGCAGCGAACTTCCGCCAGCTCAGACTAGCTGCTAGCTAACCGTAGCTAACTTGTTTGTCCATTGTTTGGTCTGTGACGTAATAGGTCAACAGGAAAAAGGTCCAATACTAACAAGCTGAAAGGGGGCATATCTCCACCTATCGTAGAGGAGTCGCACATACTTGGCTCAATAAATGGATTCCCCTCCCGTGCTTGTATACTGGGACAAGGACAGCTGCTCACGGTAGATTTTAATCAAACACACAAACAGTGACTCTGTCGCTGGCGTACGCGCAGCTTCCAGAGGACATTGACGGCTGGCACAGGACGGAGAGAGTCTGCGCCGCAGCTGAATTCACCTAGTCTGGGGCCATTAGTGGCCGTTTTGGTAAGGAACCGGAACCAGGGAGAGTGAGACAGGATCCGGAATTTGATGGATGCGCCTTTCCGTCACCAAGCTAATAAAAATGCGGTGAAACTTTAATTTAAAGAATATAATTTATAAGAAAAGCCCCAAGCCATTAAGTTAATTGATTTTCTTACACCCCTCATCACCCCAAATCTATGGCGTGCCAGAATTTAAAGTTTTACTTTGGTGAATTTGGTGAATTCCGCATCCGCTCTCTAGACTGGAACCAGAATCCAGACAAAATTCAGTGTGAATAGAAACCAGGCTCATTCCCGTACGTGAAGAGCCTGGTTTCTATTTCTAGAAGACGTTGTGTGCGCGAGGCTAGAATTGACCTATGGCTAAGCCCCACCCTCAGACACGATGAGCCAATCACAGTGCGTATAGACATTCCCATACACTGGGACATTCTCTGCCTGGACGTCCATTGAAATGCATTACAGAAAGTCAGTTTGTTCAGTTTTATGAGCTTTTTCTGAGATTTGAAGTTTAAAAATGGTCAAACGGTGTGCATGGGGTACATGCAACTCTGACACAAGGTATCCTGAGAGGCTGGGCGACCACGTGTATTTTTTACACTTTAAACCACATCTCAAGCGAGAAAAGTGTCTCCTTTGGATAAAGTTGTGTGGTAACGTTAGACCACAACATCAACTCAACGTGAATAAGATTAACAATGATGTCTACATCTGTTCTAAGGTAAGTCAACATTGTGTTTGAGGCAACATATTGTCACTTTGCTGGAAAGAAATATAAAGTTATCTTTAACATCTCTAGCTAACGTTAGCTAAAGTTAGCCTAACGTTAGCTCCTAGCTGCGTTGTTCATCATGTCACCTTGTTTGCTGGGAGTTCATTAGCCTATTTTGTTCTAGTTTTGTACTTTGGTGATCGTACATCATTGTTAGCTGTTGTCCAAAGGGCTCTAGTTAAGCTAACGTTAACTTCTGGAGCTTAGCTTCATTAACTTATCTGTAATGGCAGAGATAACAAAGGTTGGCAAACGTTATGCTGAATGATTCAGTGTAAATACTGTAGCACCAAACTAACGGAGAGACACTCTTGGTAAAGATGGTAAAAAGGCCGTTATCCTTTTCTCATATTCTGAGCCAAAAACCTTAACTTCAGTGGCACTTTAACTTGTTGTCTTTGATGGTGACGGCAACCAGATGCGGTTCACAAGCGTACACTGTGACCTGTAAATTTTGGCTTGTAATTTAAGTTTTTCATCGACCTTCTCAACAATAAAATGATGAATATATCCCTCCAATGTGTAGTTTAGGCCCTTTTGGTTACTTCTCAATGACATCTGATCGTTATGTCTCCAAAAATCATCAGTAGCCTCCTGTGAAATGCCGTGTACTGTGACACCTGCCATAGCGCCGCTCACTGAATGTTGATAGTTTGTCCGAGTGAGTGGAGGGGGCGTGGCTTAGCCATAGGTTAATTGTGCACAGGACGGATCCAGTGGGCACCTGGCGTTAGTGTCATGGTGTATAAAATAAACTACAGTGTGAAGACAATAGAGATGCACCGTATCTGATATGTCGATGATTTCCGACTCATTTTGGCCGATTACTGATGCCGTTACATGCACATATCAGCTCAGTGGCCTAGTCGTAGAGTCCTGAGACTAGGAGGCCGTGGGTTCGATCCCCAGCCTGGTCATACCAAAGGCTATAAAAATGGGACCCATTGCCTCCCTGCTTTGCACTCAGCATCAGGGGTTGGAATTGGGGGGTTAGATCACCTCATGATTCCCGAGCGCGGCACTGTGATGCTCACTGCTCCCTCAGGGGATGGGTCAAATGCGGAGAACAAATTTCACAATCAGTGGAACTTTAATCTTTAATCTTTTTACATATGTTTGATGCAGAGAACATCAGGTCTCTGAAGTGGAACTGACGTGTCATTAAGACAATCCTTATTGTGACGGCCCTGGTGTCAGATGCAGACATAAAACACAGCTTTTAAAAATGAATACTGGGAAAAACAATGAGGCAAATCTGACCTGTTCCAACCAGAGTCACATCATTAAAGTGTCACGTCAACAGAAATGTTCGAATCAGGCCGAGGCAGATATTTTATTTCAAAGCTGTTATTGTGTCCCGAACAGAAACACAGAGTGTGAGCAGAGTTTCAGGTTGAATGTTCACCTGTGGTCAGACTGAGGCAGAGCTACGTCTCAGGTGTGTCTCTCACTGGATGAGTCATTTCAGGAACAACGACAACAAGGAAGTTTCTCTGCTGGTTAAATAAAACCAAGCTGAGAGAATGAGGAAACAGGATTATTGACTAACTGACCTCTGCTGCCGCACAGGAACAAACAACCAACCTGCAGACACACCCTTAAACACACACACATGCACACTCACACACACACCCTAACACACACTCACACACACACACACACACACACACACACACACCTTAACACACTCACACACACGTCTCATTCAGACCAGCTCTGAGGTTTATAACCATCATGATGAAGCCACAAAACTTCTTCATAGATCTGTGCAAACAAAGTCTTTAAATTTAAAGCTCAGGTCGCCACATCCTCTGAAACATGACGGTTTGTAGGAAACAGGAAATGAAAACCATGTGATGTAGGACACACTGTAGAGAGGACTGCGTCAGTGTTGCGGCAGAGAGGAGCTGATAGATGATCAGAAATAATACTGATGGTCTGTCAGGTCGACACCACGTTTTGTTTTGGAAATAAATGTGTCATCAGCTCGTTTTGGGTGTTGCTATATGTAGAATATACAGTATGTGTGTGTGTGTGTGTGTGTGTGTGTGTGTGTGAAGGGTAGGTGTTGAGGTTAAACCGAGCTGCTGAGAGACCTGAATAAAAGTTCATTCAGCTCATTAAAGGCTCAGTTCACTCAAAAGATACAGAAACCTGTCAGTGTTCCCCAAAATGTTTCAGAGCCTCAACACCTCCAATAAAACATGCGCACACGTACACTGATACTCATCACTTATAATTTAACACTCACGCAGAATAATAAGCCTCGTCTCCACCAAACCCTTTCAGTGTAGAACCAGCAGTAAGCCTTCAGACATGGTACCTAGACCCTCGGTGTGTTCAGACAGTCCTCTTAAATGTGGGCGGGGTTGTTGTCACTCACTGCTCCGTCCAGCACTCGCTGTATTTCCTCATCAGCGGTGACACAGATGGAAGTCTGCACCTGGTTTATCGTCCACAGAACGAGGCTGCACGCCCACATTTTCACAACAAAATAGAACAGGCTGCAGTGAGAGTCTCTCTCCATGGGATATTTAAAAATAGCAGCTTTGTGCATTTAGTCCTTCTCAGGCAAGCTCAGGGGTTTAGTGTTGCTGTAGCCCACAGGAAGTGAGGATTAGAATATATGACCTTCACATAATCCGCTCCAAATTAATCTATATTTTTAAAGTCATTACTAAAAGTGTGTGTCATATAAAAACTAAAGTGATGGTCAAAGTTGTCACAGTGAAATTTAAGGTGTGCTGATGGATTCACGTCATCAACTCATGCATTGAGTAACATTACAAGTTAACGTTCCACCTTAAAAGTTGCCGGCAGTCGGCCCAGTGAATGAAGTTATTTTTTTCTCTTTCATTTTATAGTTGTAGTTTACTGATGTATGAACAGAGGTTACATAAAACCAGAGTGAGCGTCCTCTACTGACCAATCAGACTGCAGGGTTTCTAGCTCCACCTTTTAGTACCAGATCTGTGTGCTAGGTACCCCAACAGAGGGGGGACCAAACATGGGGACGCTAAGGAACGCTTCTGTTGGGACCATCCACAACTTTACACTGTGGAGACAGAAACAATGAACTGAACTGAACCATACTGGACTGCTCTATGCAAACAGGGCTTAAGTCACCAGGTGCTCTGCAGATTAACAGATATTTAACTTAAAATAAACAGTGAATCCAATTAAACATTAAGAACAAAAACAACAACCAACAGAAAGGTCTGCAGACAGTTAAAAGGAAAAGTTCACTTATAAAATGAGCCTTTGTCAATCAGTGAGTTCAGCTGTGTTACTCTGAATTCATGAAGAAAACTGTTTTTCTCTCATGACTCCACTGAAAACAGGGAAAATATTGATTTACTGGGTTAGGGTTAGGGTTCATTTATCCAGTCAGTTCCTCCCAAACACGACTCTCACTAAAAATGTACTATTTAAAAGAGTCCAGTCTTCAAATGACCTGACCTAGTGGATGAGAACAAAAATTATTTTTTTGTTTTTCAGAATAAAACACAGTAAAAGATGTGCAGTATATGTGTCATATTTTGACAGCTCCTTTTATTTTGAAAGTCAATGACACAGGTGTAACCTTTGACCCTGTGGTCACATTGGTCACCGATGTGAAGGACTCCAGCCATGACTGTGCAGCCCGAGGAGGAGGTGGCAGCCTACAGCCTTCAAGACATCAAAACTGTATGCTTTGACTAAAATGAACAATGACAGCAATATAGTCCACGATGAGCAGCGCTAAAATCAACCTGCGTAGTTGTCCCTCCATTGTGACATTAGAAAGTGTCACATTTATCTTGCAAGTGTACTCTTCTTCAACGTTTGCTTTACTTCCTGGATTTTTCCCACATGGAAATTCTGACCAATCAAGAGCAGCTTTCTCACACAAGGCATTTGATCTGGTCCTCTTGTAAATGCTGCCGTGAGAACACGAACCAACTCTAGGCAATTATACAACTTTGGAACAACATGAGTCCCTGATTCAGACCAGAGGAGACCACTCTAGGGCTGACAGCAGCCTTAGTCCCTCACTCTACAGCAGGAAATCACACTTCCAAAAAAAACACCCTCTGTGCTGAAAAGTCGCTGTACCAAAAATAAAGTGTGTTTTATACAAACCTGACAGGTTTCAGGGTCACTTCTTTTTAGAATGGACCCACGACCCACCAGTTGCGAACCACTGCTCTTGTTTAAGCTGAAGGTCATGGGGTTTAACAAGCTGGCCATTAAATGGGTCAGTTCTTATCTCTCAGGAAGGACTCAGGTAGTCAATGTCAATGGGACATTTTCCATAGTTAAAACTATAAGTTGTGGGGTTCCTCAGGGGAGTTTCTTAGGGCTACTTCTTTTCCTGATATACATTAGTGATATGGAGACAGCCTGTTCATCTGACCTGATTCGCTGTGCAGACGATTCAGCTGTTCTGGCATCTCATAAAGATCCAGCAGTTGTTGAAAAGTTTCTGAGTGAAGAGCTTCACAACATTGGGACTTGGCTGTCTGATAAAAAGCTGTCACCTCATTTAGGGAAAACAGAGGCCATATTTTTTGGATCCAGAATAAAACTAGGAAAGACCGCGGAGGTAAAGGTAAAGGTATGAGCAAGGGTTATTTTGGCTGAGCACACAGTGAACTGTCTTCAGTGTACATCAGAAAAACATCCATCGGGGAGGCCGTGGTGATGAAAGCCTTCATTAAAATCTGCCAAAACACCAAAGTGTTGGATAGATCAGTGCTAAAGATGTTAGCAGGAGCTTTACGTCAATGTCATTTTGCCACCTCCTGGTTTAAAAAGACACCACAGGACATAAAGAAACTCCTTCCTTCTAGTCAACTTAAGAATCCTACAAATCCAGCTGGGACTGACACGTTAAATTGTTTATAATAGGGTACCAGATATTTTTGTCACACCAACAGTGGGGTCAGACAGGACTGTCTGTTGGTCAGTAGGCTACAGCAAATCCTGAAGCCGTTCCCATTCCCCAATTTGTGTCAAGCACAAACTAGAGATGGACTCACAGAGTCACAGACTCAGATAAAATTACAAGGTCAATAATCAGGATCAGGTCGGTACACAGGTGATCAGTTACACAAGCAAAGGTGTCCAATTTAACAGACACAAAGAGTGGTCAACAACACACTCACAAGGAACAGTAGGGAAACGCTTGAACTCTCACTCTGAGGTGAAGACAACATGGCAACAACAGAGGAGAAGACAGGGACTTAAATAAACTGAGACAAGGGAGACAGTGAGACACAGGTGACACACATTAAGACACAGATGAAACACACTGGGTAGGTCATCACAGAGGAGGGAAACTTGGGATCTGAAACAAGATGAGACAATAGTTAAGAAAATGAAACAGGAAACACAGAGATGACAAATAAACATAAATTTAGGTAGCTTGATAGGTCATCACAATTTGTGCCTCCTCATTTCACCTCCTCACTTCCTGTCCTTGTGTCTTAGTTCGCCCACAGGAGATGGAAGTGGAGGAATCATGGAGAAGATGTGAGGAGAGAAGAGTCGAGGTAACAGGAATTTATCATCCTCACCTCAGAGCCGTCATTTTAAAGCGATGTCAGTTAAATATAACACGAACACGCTCGTGTATCTATCTTTATATTCACTCTCTCTTTATCTCTCTGTCTCTGAACTGTGTCATCTGTCTGTTCAGTATACGCAAACACACTCATGTATATCTGTCTATACAAACTATTTATTCTCTCTTACTTCTCTCTTATATGCGAGGATACACCAGTGTATCATCTGCCAAACCTCTTCACTCCTCCATCCTCGATCCTGAAGATGCAATTTAGGAATAGGGACACCCTTAAAGATGGAGCACTGAGATCGATTTCCAGGTCACGAGCTGAGCTAGTTTTGTTTTCTTACGGTGGCCTATGAAGGGTTGTCAGGTCGGATAGAATTTGTTTTCATATCATCTCAATGAGAGCTCATGTTTGCTTCCAGTTTAATAAAATCAGTCTACGTGTCAGTAGGGTTACAAATAATATCTGTGATGTTGGCAGCTGGTTAACACAAGATCAGAACCTTTAATACCAAAGAGTGCGTCTGAGGATCAGGATCCACAGGACGTCTGAGAGTAGCTATGTTTCCATCCAAAAGTGATTCAAATCATTGGGAAATTTGCATTAAAAGAAATATGAATCCTGTGTGTTTTAATTAAATGTATGGACTTTGGTGAAAACTACGAACTTGCGCGAGTTTTCCGCAGAACTGGAAACAAAACAAGTCTCGCATTCTTCTTCTTCTACATTTTCTGGCGGTTGGCAACCAGCCTGTAAATGCATTACAACCCGGAGAGTGGATATCACCATGGAGAATATTTGAAATCATTTTACAGAGCTTATTTACTTAAGTGAAGTCTATGAAATATTTTGAATTGCAAAGTCCATGTCTCTTTTATCCAGGATTCTTCCAAAATGTCAGGTGGTTCTTTACATCAGATGTTTTCACCTCAAACATTTAAATACTTCAGCAGTTTATCATCTGTTTCATCACCACAGACACTCTTTAAAACCTGGAGGAGGATTAATTCATTTCCTTCAGTCAGGGGACATGGCTGAGGAGACAGACCGGACTCTGAGGTGTCCACATGGGGACGATGATGAACTCAGAGATGTTTCTGGACAGAGGCTGTTGTACAGACTCAAACCTGCAGCTTCCTCTGCAGTTCAGAGACGACGACGAAGCTGCAGGTTCTCTCTGCTGACCACAGAGTTACACTCACAGCTCCATGTTATGCAAAAACAGACAGAGGACGGCCAAGCGGTCGCTGCTTCGCTTCACTGTTTCCACTTCTCACTCAGGAGATATTTTCAGAAGCAGGAGGTGTGATTCTCATCAGACACTCTTTTACTCTCACTTTATTTCTTCACATTCACTGCTGTGTAGTAATACTCTGTTACAGGTAAAGTCCTGCATTTAACATCTGACTTAAGTAAAAGTACAAAAGTATGAGCATGAAAATGTTTGTTTATGCTGAAGTGCCTCTTTTAGAATAATAGATTATTTATTATTTTATTATATTATATTATATTAATCAGTTTAATGATGCAGCTGGTGCAGGTGTAGCACTTTATGTACTGTGTGCCATCCACTGCAGGAGATTTAAAAAGCAGCTGTTAGCAGTTAGCAGCTAACTCAAAGAAGAAGAGCAGCAGCAGCTGTTAGCAGTTAGCAGCTAATTCAAAGAAGAAGAACAGCAGCTGTTAGCAGTTAGCAGCTAACCCAAAGAAGAAGAACAGCAGCTGTTAGCAGTTAGCAACTAACCCAAAGAAGAAGAACAGCAGCTGTTAGCAGTTAGCAGTTAACTGAAAGAAGAACAGCAGCTGTTAGCAGTTAGCAGCTAACTCAAAGAAGAACAGCAGCAGCTGTTAGCAGTTAGCAGCTAACTCAAAGAAGAAGAAGAGCAGCAGCTGTTAGCAGTTAGCAGCTAATTCAAAGAAGAAGAACAGCAGCTGTTAGCAGTTAGCAGCTAACTCAAAGAAGAACAGCAGCAGCTGTTAGCAGTTAGCAGCTAATTCAAAGAAGAAGAGCAGCAGCTGTTAGCAGTTAGCAGCTAATTCAAAGAAGAAGAACAGCAGCTGTTAGCAGTTAGCAGCTAACTCAAAGAAGAAGAACAGCAGCTGTTAGCAGTTAGCAGCTAACTCAAACAGTGAGGTCCAGGAGCTCCTTACTCTCCGAGCAGAGGATGAGATCAGCCGCCATATAACAGGGACGCTAAATGATTGTTATTGACTTGTGATGTCATTGTTATTGTTTATAAAGAGCTGCTGACACGTATGTTATATGTCACACTAGAGGCTGATGCTGATACATGTCACGACTCTTTTGATTCTGTGATGTCATCATGCTGTCTGACATCACACCTTTATTAAAAGAGGTATGTTTTAGAAAGGTATACTTTGATACTTTGGATTGATCACTGCAGCAGTGTTGTAATAGTGTCTTGTAAAGCCATGAGTGTTGGGCACATGTTTGTGTGCATGACACAAAATAAAGAATCAATCAATCAGTCACCAGGCTGTGACATGATGGCGCCATCATTTGGTTCTGTGTAAAAATGTAAAGGGGGCGTAAACAGGGGATGTCGTAGCAGCTCTATAGCGCCATCTCTGTGTAAAAAAAAAGTCTTGTGCAATCATGTGAGCAGGGTAACGTTAAATCTAAACATTAAATGTGTGGCACCTGTTCATAGCGCCAAGGTGAACTGACACATTTATTCAACCTTATGCATGCTGGTATGAATAAATGTGATGGTTGTTCTGCAGCTGGAGCTGCAGGTCATTTTCTGAACACAACGCAACAAAGGGGAGCTGTGGAATCAACTGCAGCGAGTGTGTCAGGCCGGGTTAACTATGTCAATACACTCAGCTCCTACAGCATCAGTCAAAAACCATTTTCCCTTCCAGGTCAAACACCTGACGACAGCAGTGTCCTTCCTCCCTTTAATCACGAAGCCCAAAATACCAGCACAGCGCCGCCCAGCGTAAAAACACAGTGAATACAGATAATGTGTGGTACATGAAAGGACTTATTTGGCTAGCACAGATTACATTGGAAGCCTCAGTGACACACTGCCAAGACTCTCGCTGCCTTTAGGACCGGTGGGAACCTGATCAGCCATCTCAGTGGCCTGGATCCAGAATCTTCTTCTGTTCTTAGTACAGGGAGGTGATCCCCTCTGAATATTGAACATTTTCCATCCAGCCTTTCTGCAGTTGGTGCAGTTCACTGCAAAACGACTCCTGGTCTTGGAACTTGACTCACTAATAAAGTGAAGAGTGCGGCTTTCTGACCCCTGGTTGTGCTCACACATCTGTGATGATGTTCCACAGAAATCCATCATAATTTCCACGGTGGATGATTTGTTATTTCCAGCACCTCTTGAAATCACCTTGTTGGTCCCATACGATGATAAAGACAGACCTTATAGCTATTTAAAACTGCTGTTTGACTTCCTCCTGAGAGATGATTATAAACCAGTCAGTAAAGTTAATGTCAGTAAAAATGCAGCATAAAGCTGAATATTGTCCAGGACGATGATGGGATCATTTATTACAGGTCAAGTGTTGCTGACTCGAGTTACCTGAACATATCCTGTTAGATGTCTTTGCTGCTTCTGATACAAGCTGTCATCATCCTCTCCTTAACCAGTCACAAACTCTGCTCATTGTTACTGGTGCTCAATTATCCTGGTTCAAACCCGACCTCTCAGTGAAACAGCAGTTTGTCTCCATTAGCAGCGTCTCCCACATCCCCACTTTCCTGTGGTGTTCCTCAGGGCTCAGTTCTTGGACCTTTATCATTCATCATTCATATTCTCAGACATATTACTCGTCGACATGGTTTCAGTTTCCACTGCTATGCTGACGACCTGTGACACTCTGCCTCCATCAAACCTGACAGACTGTTTAAATGACGTTAATGCTTGGACCACCAGCAGTTACCTTAAACTTAATCAGGATACGTCTGAGGCTATCTTCATCACACTGCGCAAAGTTTCCAGCCTAAACCTGTCCATGCCTGGTTTTATGACATCATCTGTTGCTGAGGTAAAAATCTTGGTGTTCCTTTAGACTCCACCCGTTTTGACACTTTGTATGTTTTTAACCTCTGTTGTTTGTTGTTTGTTTCAGCTGCACACGTTCCTTCAGTCACTTTCACTTCCTGTTGTTGTACCTGGCACAGAGGTGGTTTCACATTATTTTACCTGTTCATTCACTAGCGCAGCTGCTCTTAGATAAAGAGGGTGAGTGTTTGGCTCCGATATTTTCTGTTGACAGTTACCACATCATGAAATATTTCATTTCATCTCGTTTTGCTTTCGTTATCCCAGTTGTTTGTTTCATAAATCATCGTAAAACTCATCTTTGGACTTCAGCGTGGATTTTATTGAACAAGTCACAGTTTACTCAACCTCTTAGCAGCTTTTTTCATTGTTAGTATAGTCACTACATTTATATCAAGAACATCATCAACATGGCCTTTTTACACCTGAAGATCATCTCCAGACTCCGCCCCTCTCTCTCCCCTTCCTCTGTAGTGACTTTGACACACGTCTGTATCACATCTAGACCAGAGTACTGTAATGCTCTTGGTGTTCCCACCTGGGGGTTTAATGGACTGTAATTTGTCCAGAACTCAGCAACAAGAGTCTCTGCCACACACGGCCCTTCAGCAGCTTCACTGACCTCCTGTTAAACAACACATCTGTTTAAAAATCCTCCTCCTTGTCTTTAGTCTTCCCGTGGCACGGCGCCACCCCACCTTTCCAGTCTTCTCCAGTCACACACTCCTCCTCATTCACTCCATTCCTCCAATAGCCACTGACTCTCGACTGCCCCTCCAGGCTCCAGACTGACCGGGCCTTTACTGATTCTTCTTTTAAGTCACAACTAAAAACGAACTTTTTAGAGCAGCCTTTCCTGGTGGTTCATGATATGTTTTATGAACATGTTCTTTTATCTGTATACGTGTTTCATCACTGTTGTTGTTGCTCTCTGTTATTGCTCTGTAATAACTTTCAGTATGTACTGGTTGACTTATCTGGTTTTGTAAAGTGTGCTTAGGTGTCTTGAAAGGTGCTTATGAATAAAATGTGTTATTAATATTATTAAAGTGGTGAACGACGCTGAGCAAAAACATCATCAACATGCAGATTGTTATTTATTTGAAGGTATTAAAAGTCTGAGTAATGTGACGTACATCAGCTGCAGATTTATTGGTGCTGTGAAACTTTCTAAATCATGATGTTACAGACGTTACACCATGTTTGCATGTTTTACACAAAGCAGCGTGACGACACACAGCTCGCTCTGTTCATCAGCTGCAGCTCATTTGAATAGAGATCATAAAAACATCAGACCACAGCAGGTCGTTCCAGGAAAGCATCACGTCCACAGTATCAGCAACAGTGTGTGTGGCATCAGGAACACTGGAGGAGTTCAGGATCCTCAGCAGAGACACACAGAGACGTACAGTAATGGCATGTACAGTAGGAAGTGTGTGAGACGTATAGAAACTTGCTTCACCATCAGCTCTAACCTCAACCCTCAGCCTCAACACCAAACAGTGCCACTCTGCTTTTTCACTTCTTTTTTAGCTCTTGAAATTCTCATGTGACTTTTTAGAAAAGGTTTTTTTCAGTTGAATTTCTCACACCTGAGGGGAGGCGTGTCAAATGATGTTTTGTCTTAGGGGAGGGGCATACACATTTAAATGGTTGTATTTGTTATTTATTTTACCGCCAATTTTCAAAGAAAACCCACCGTCCAAACCTGCATGTTTTCTTTTATACTGTTGTTGTTATTGTTAACTATTGTTGGATTTTCATATTGCGACGGTCCTTAGACACGTCATGTGTCATGTGCAATGAATGCTGCTGTCAGACAAGAAAACAAAACCAAACCTGAGCTAAACCCTTTGAAAACAGACGGCCGCGGGACACTGTTGTTTGAATGGTTCTGTTTAAATACATAAAATAAGAATTATAAGAGCAACAACAATTATTCTTTTTGTAGCAGAAAGTTCAGGCTTCAGCCATTATCTACTCACCCATATGCCATATGACACTTAAAGTGTCCTGAAGCCCAGACGTAAGACTAAAAACAGAGTTCAAATGAGGTTTTTCCAAACAACTTTTTATGTCGGGGCTTCAGGACACTTGGATCACTATGGACGAGCAGTATGGAGATATTTTGTGGTTTCAATGATGTGTTTTTGGACGTTTGAATCTGGGGCGCCGTCAGCCTCCATTAGGTGGAGTTGTGTTGCTACCTCCTCTCCCCTTGGATCTCTGCAAGTGATGTGAGGACTCTAAAACTTCACCTGAGCCTCCCTCGGCATATGGGTGAGTAGATAATGGCTGAATTTTCATTTTTGGGTGCACTATCCCTTTAAGTTACACCTTATGCACTGTGCAGACGTGGGATTTTTCCATAATGGTGGCAGGAGATTGTTGTTTCTATGATCCTGTGAATATATAAAAATAAAAACCACAATAACTAGAGAACATTAATTGTTTTTGCAGCAGGCTTCTATATTTCCTGGGATCACATCTATGTTACCTCATCTGCAGTGAGGTGCTAATGCAGTATTTAACTATAATTAACCTGTGAATGTCTCTGTGTATGGTGGCTGCAGGAGACCGCTGTTTGCATCATCCTGTATATATGTACAGTACAGGCCAAAAGTTTGGACACACCTTCTCATTCAATGCGTTTTCTTTATTTTCATGACTATTTACATTGTAGATTCTCACTGAAGGCATCAAAACTATGAATGAACACATGTGGAGTTATGTACTTAACAAAAAAAGGTGAAATAACTGAAAACATGTTTTATATTCTAGTTTCTTCAAAATAGCCACCCTTTGCTCTGATTACTGCTTTGCACACTCTTGGCATTCTCTCCATGAGCTTCAAGAGGTAGTCACCTGAAATGGTTTCCACTTCACAGGTGTGCCTTATCAGGGTTAATTAGTGGAATTTCTTGCTTTATCAATGGGGTTGGGACCATCAATTGTGTTGTGCAGAAGTCAGGTTAATACACAGCCGACAGCCCTATTGGACAACTGTTAAAATTCATATTATGGCAAGAACCAATCAGCTAACTAAAGAAAAACCAGTGGCCATCATTACTTTAAGAAATGAAGGTCAGTCAGTCCGGAAAATTGCAAAAACTTTAAATGTGTCCCCAAGTGGAGTCGCAAAAACCATCAAGCGCTACAACGAAACTGGCACACATGAGGACCGACCCAGGAAAGGAAGACCAAGAGTCACCTCTGCTTCTGAGGATAAGTTCATCCGAGTCACCAGCCTCAGAAATGGCAAGTTAACAGCAGCTCAGATCAGAGACCAGATGAATGCCACACAGAGTTCTAGCAGCAGACCCATCTCTAGAACAACTGTTAAGAGGAGACTGCGCCAATCAGGCCTTCATGGTCAAATAGCTGCTAGGAAACCACTGCTAAGGAGAGGCAACAAGCAGAAGAGATTTGTTTGGGCCAAGAAACACAAGGAATGGACATTAGACCAGTGGAAATCTGTGCTTTGGTCTGATGAGTCCAAATTTGACATCTTTGGTTCCAACCGCCGTGTCTTTGTGAGACGCAGAAAAGGTGAACGGATGGATTCCAAATGCCTGGTTCCCACTGTGAAGCATGGAGGAGGAGGTGTGATGGTGTGGGGGTGTTTTGCTGGTGACACTGTTGGGGATTTATTCAAAATTGAAGGCACACTGAACCAGCATGACTACCACAGCATCCTGCAGCGACATGCCATCCCATCCAGTTTGCGTTTAGTTGGACGATCATTTATTTTTCAACAGGACAATGACCCCAAACACACCTCCAGGCTGTGTAAGGGCTATTTGACCAAGAAGGAGAGTGATGGAGTGCTGCGGCAGATGACCTGGCCTCCACAGTCACCGGACCTGAACCCAATCCAGATGGTTTGGGGTGAGCTGGACCGCAGAGTGAAGGCAAAGGGGCCAACAAGTGCTAAACACCTCTGGGAACTCCTTCAAGACTGTTGGAAAACCATTTCAGGTGACTACCTCTTGAAGCTCATGGAGAGAATGCCAAGAGTGTGCAAAGCAGTAATCACAGCAAAGGGTGGCTATTTTGAAGAAACTAGAATATAAAACATGTTTTCAGTTATTTCACCTTTTTTTGTTAAGTACATAACTCCACATGTGTTCATTCATAGTTTTGATGCCTTCAGTGAGAATCTACAATGTAAATAGTCATGAAAATAAAGAAAACGCATTGAATGAGAAGGTGTGTCCAAACTTTTGGCCTGTACTGTGTATCGATCTAAAATAAAAACCATAATAACTAGAACATCCATTCCTTTTGCAGGAGAGAGCGAAGGCTTCTTCCATGTCATCATGTTGTTAGCTTGTAATGATGTCATTTAAACATTTTTTTTTAATCAAAATGTTTGATGTTTTTATTTTGTAAAATCTGATGAAAAAACATGTCTGATTTTTGTATTATTATTTTCTTAATGACCCAGTTTCAATACTTTTATCAATTCTTATGGTTTGTTGACTCGCAGAACATTTTAGCTCAGGCTGGACAGATTTTAGGG
This sequence comes from Epinephelus lanceolatus, assembly GCF_041903045.1. NCBI lineage: Eukaryota > Metazoa > Chordata > Actinopteri > Perciformes > Serranidae > Epinephelus > Epinephelus lanceolatus. Next base: position 814,934 of record NC_135741.1, on the reverse strand, counting down.
ACATGAAGCATGAAGATACTTCAAGACACAATGTCACTACCAGCAAAAATACTAATGTAGACACTGGTGGACCATTTCTACTGCAGAGTTCAGCGGGTTGAATATATTTCTTTACTTTTACATCTGCATGAACGGCAAGAGTTTTTCCAACTCTAGGATTTCATCTTCACCTTTTAACTTTCAAACACCAAAGGGTAAGTTTTAAAATCTAATAGCTCATTTATGGAGGGGGGAGGGTCAAGGAGAAATATCTGGAGCGTCCTCTGATGAATAAAGAACAGTCCCTGAGTGTGGAGCTCATCAGACACATATCAAGATGTTGGTCTGTGACGCTGTCAACGTTCTCACCCTCAAACTAAACTCAACTCTTGAACCTAAATTTAAAGATTTGCAGCTGAGGGTGTGAAAATGTCCTCACTGTGCTGTAGCGTCCTCACAGTGACAATGTACAGCTGTTAAACTGGTTTTCACACACTCACACTGACACACACACACACACACACACACACACAGATAGGTATGAGAACAGACACTCACACTGTACTCCTGATCCAGAGTCCCAGGATCCACAGTCTTCAGAGTGGACAGCAGGGACGGCAGCGGCTCCATGTCACGTCAGATAACATCCAACACCTGAGCCGCCGTCCTCTGACTGACTGACTGACTGACCAACTGTCTGTCTGTCTGTCTGTGTGCAGGTTTCTCTCTTGCTCTTAGTTCTGTCTTTGCGTCTGTCTCTCTCGGTTGTGTCTCTATATTTAACTCCTGTGAGTTAATAATTTACCAGCAGATAATTGAGCACCTCCCTCTGTGTGTGTGTGTGTGTGTGTGTGTGTGTGTGTGTGTGTGTGTGTGTGTGTGTGTGTGTGTACTCGAGAGACGAAGGAGGAAGTGTGAAGAAACTTTAAATGAAATAACAGAAACACCAGTTCAGGACGGTAACTGGGTTACTTCACTGAGTTTTACTGTGTCACTGAGGTGTTTCCTTCCTCAGGACGAACCACATGTGAATGAACCAAACTCACAGCCTTCACACACACTGAGGCTGACCTACATCGACCAGTTGCACCTGTGTGTGTCTGCAGCGGGGCGTAGAGATAGATGTGCCAGACAGACAACACACAAGGTCTACACTTTAAGTTTTTGACCTCTCATTCCTCCTTTAAAAGTGAAAGATGTGAACACGTGAGAGGAGTCTCTCAGTTTTCTCTTCAAGGTAAAAACAAATAAAGGAAAAAGAGAAACATTAAAATGAACCTAAAGTAAACTGAGTGTGTTTTTCATTCAAACGTCAAAATGCTGACTTTTTTATCCTGACTTACTTTTCATTTACTTTCTTCCTTGTCATGTTAAAACCAGAGGCCTCAGCTCAACGATCGACCGACAGTGTGTGGATTATTTTACTCATAAAATATTATCACTTTTCCCTCGTTCTCATCACACAGGTGTCTCATGTTATTCTGAGCTGCAGTGATGAATCAGTGTCAAATATCAACACTCACTGTGACTGAAACAAACTTTACATCAGTTAAATCATGTGTGTGAACGATCTGTTTGACACACACAGGTCCTTAATTTAGGCCCTGACAGAAAGTTTTTAAACCATTTCTGTTTTAATAGTAGAGTTAACACTGCGTCACATCATTTTACACTTTACTGATTACACTCACATACTGCTTTCTTTTGTTTGGTTGTTCTGCTTTGTAAAGTGCCTTTGAGTATAAAGAAAAGAGCTATCTTAATCCAATGCATTATCATTAATAATGATAATAAGCAACATTTTCAATGCACCACTTCTAATCAAACAAAAATATTTTCATTTTTATTTATTTATTTATTTTTTACAAAGTATTATGAGTACTTTTACTTCAGTAAAGGATCGAACACTTCCTCCTGCACTGCAACAGATGGACTGAAGCTCCAGCTCAAAACACTGTAGTTCAATCTTGGTCCATTGGAAACACAGTCAGAGTGAGAGCTCTTTGGCAGCTAAATGTGTATCTGCCTGCTGCAGGAACAATTAATGTATGTTCACCTGTAAGAACAAACAAACAAACAAACAAACAAACAAAAGCAGTATAATATAGGACCTGTAGGCGACACCAGTATATTAAATATGTAAAGTATGAATGTAACATGTAAAATATGGTTACTTTTTATTTTTGCTTGTATTTATTTATTGCTTTACTTATTTTTATTTATTTATTTTATTTGTTTTCTGAGATGCTTTGACAGTAACATGTCTTTGTTCATGCCAATAAAGCCATTTAAATTTGAATTGAAAATTGAATTGAGAGCTCTGTTTGGTCTCTTGGAAACACAGTCGGAGTGAGAGCTCTGTCTGGTCTCTTGGAAACACAGTCGGAGTGAGAGCTCTGTCTGGTCTCTTGGAAACACAGTCGGAGTGAGAGCTCTGTCGTGTGTCCTCCTCTGTGCTGCTCTCCTCCTCCTCCGTCTCCTCCGCTAGCTTAGCCTGCTAGCTGGCAGCTCAGGTAAACATGGCCATGTCGCAGGCTCTGTCAGAGGAGGAGTTCCACCGGATGCAGGTGAGATAAAAACACCGCAGGTGATGTGTCAGGTCGGGGGGCTCGCGCGCAGGTAGCTGTCAGCTGTGTAACAAACACCTGAGAGAGCTGCAGCCAGGTGCGGCATCTCTGTCAGGGACGTTAGCTCGCTCATGCTAACCGTTAGCCGCTAGTAACGTCAGTCTGGCTGCTCGTGTCGGGCTGACGTTATTATATTGATAATGTGAGGTGAGCCGGAGCTGAGCTATCGATCACACTGATCATTAACTGATTGGTTTTAATTGACAGTTAGCGACAGTATGCTAGCTGGTGTTAGTCAGCTGACTTAGCTCTTAGCCTCCTCCTTTGGTACACGGTGTCATGTTAGCTTCCTGAAGCTAGCTCTTGTTTTTATCTGTTAGCTAGCATGTTAGCATCCACGGGACAGAGTCACGGGGTCTGAGCACACACAGGGCTGCTGTTGTTCATCTGCTCGGCTCACTGCTGCCTGTCATCATTAATATGAGGAAACACACTGACAGTCACTCAATGTGGAACATGAAGCAGAGGAGGAGGAGGAGGAGGAGGAGGAAGATCATACTGCAGTAGCAGTAGGGGAGACTGGGGTCAGGTGCAACACAGGATGGCTGCTACAGGTAGTTGCAGATGGTGTTCAAGGTTGTGGTCCTGATGACACAGGATGCGTCACAGCAGCTGCAGGACGCGTTTGTAAAGTTACAGTAAGAATCAGACTCTTCAACAGTTTTTATTGACAATTAATTTCTTTGCTCGTGTTGTTGCTACGTGCCTCCGGTTTCTGCGCTCTAGGTGCCTGGCGTTTTATTGGGAGCGCTCTGAACTCCTCGAGTTGAGAAAGCTTCATGTCAGAGCAGTAAAAAGGCCCCTCGTCATCTCTGCTTTTCCTCATTGTCCAATGGGATGATGTGAGAGGCGGGGCTTCTGTGGTGGTCACGACACCCAGTTTACAGTTGGTAACCAATGGAGGAGAAACTGGTGGTAGTGGTTGCTGGATACCCAGAGCTATACGACTTTACAAAGCACAGTTAGCAGCATCTGAATAGAAAACAGCAGATAAGTGCAGTACTGTAAACGTCCATGATGGAGGAGAAGCTCCTGGACCAACTGGTGGTACTCCCCATGATCCAGCCTCTTTTTTAGGGTCTCATGTACCCACACAGATCTCTGTTTATCTGCTGACAGCCTCTCACCCTCAACCAGAGCTACACACAGCACCCTCTGCCTCAACATGGCAGCAGCTACACACTGATTACTGCAGGATACACAAACTGTAGACTGATCACACAGGAAGGTTAGTGTGAGGAGGTGATGGGGTGGTTGCCTGGCAACAATAAAAAGGTGCAGCAAACGTTTTTTTACTCGCGGTATTTGATTAAAAAATAAGAAGGCAGTGTGCCTCACGGTCTGCAACCTTCATAACACTTTCTGGGAGATGGAGGCCTCACTGGTGGTAGAGACAGGTGTGTGGTGGGCGTGGCCTTTGAGACGCTGTCATCAACTAACCAGGAAATAAACATTTTGTTTAAGATCGGACAGTCCAAGTGTGAGAGGGGGAGAAAGAGAGAGAGAGAGAGAGAGGATGATGTGCAGCAAAGGGCCGCAGACTGCAGTCAGACCTGCGGTCGCTGCAGCAGGGTCGTGGCCTTTGTACATGGGACGCCTGCTCTCTCCACTGAGCCACCAGACGCCCCAGAAATAAACATTTTGATCGCTTCGCGTCTCTATCACACTCATGTGACGCTGTCTTTTGAAACATTATGACAGGAACAGTTTGCTGGACATTAATTTCATTAATGAAGGATCGTTTCCTCTGACGCCTCCCAGAGTAACGTTCGATCTATCAGACGAGAGCCAGGAGAGCTCGATTCACTGTGACGTTCACAATGTCTCAATTTATCAGACTGAAGATTTACAGAAGAAGGGAAAGATCTCTTTCGGCTGTGATTGGTTTGCAACCTGACTCCTGTCTGACTGCTGACCGTGGACACTTCCTGTGTCTGTCCTTTCAAACTAAAGTCACACATATAGGTTTGGATTTATTCTGATTTATTCTTTCATGTTTGTTTGTTTTTTGTTTTGTTTTCTGCGACTGAGTGACCAATGAAATCTTGCACGCTAAAAACTTCTCTGGTTGAATGATGTTTGGGCGACTGTCAGGGGGCAGCCCTCTGTGACCTATGACCTAACTGAGACAGATGTTGAGTCATCAGTTAATCTGAGCAGAGTTTGAGCTCAGACTGTGTTTCACGTACAGGCTGTAATAAGGAAGGTTGTACCTGAGCTGCAGCCTGGTTACAGAACATGTGTGACCCTGCTGTGAGGAAACAGAATCATTCTGCAAAGACAGATCAATTACTCTGTGACTTCAGCCGATCAGAGACCATCACTGCAGCAATTCTAGTCATTTCTTGCAGGGTTTGTTTCGTAGCTGGTGCAGCACAGACACGTGGTTCAGTGGATCAGATGTGATGTACTGATTCAGTCTCTGTGCAGCCATCAGGCCTGTTTACAGAGGATAAACCATCGTGGTCAGAATCTAACAGACAGTCTAATGCTCAGTCCTAATAATGGATCTGTGTCTGTGACATGTAGTGAAACACACTGAGCTGCGTGTCCGACTCTGTTCACCAGACATTTTGAGCTTTCTTTGAATTTTATTTTGTAGGAACGAGGAGCTGCTGCAGCTGTGACGCTGTCTCATCTCTCCTCACCTTAAATTATGGTTCACCTGAAAGACAAGAACAAAAGCAGGAGGATTAAACATGAGGTGATGATGAGATAACATGATAATGTGTGTGTGTGTGTGTGTGTGTGTGTGTGTGTGCAGGCTCAGCTGTTGGAGCTTCGGACTCAGAACTACCAGCTGTCTGATGATCTCAGGAAGAACTCTGCTGGTAAGACACCTCTCTGCTCTTCCTCTCTTTACTGATGATGATGATGATATTTGAGATAAAGGTGCTGCTGTGTTTTGTTCATCATGTCTTCTCACAGACTCTCTGAACTGATGTCGAGTACAAATTATTTTATGAACTAAAAACATTACTTTGAATTACTGTGAATATAAATAATATGGTTTACAGTCTGTGTTTGACAGGAAGCAGAGTGATGAATGTGATCATCACTGCATCAGTTTTATTATTTTAAATGGGCCATAAAGTTTATGACCAAACAACATGATATGTGTAAAACTCCTGTTGGTCTGATTATCAGTAATAAAGTAAATTAATGTCATTATGTCATCTTGGAAAGCATAAAACCATAAAGTGCTGTTTACACTGCAGAAACAGACTCTGAGCACATTTCAACATGTCAGTAAAACAGGAAAGACATGTGTTGCAGTGGTTTGTATTTACAGTGTTGTAATGATCCTTGATGAGCCGACGTCACACGGAAATGTTTGTGACCACGTGTTGCACTGACTCAGGATCTGCACCTTTATATGATCCATTGAAACTCTGCAGTGAGTCACTTTGACTGTGTTTTTCATGTTGAAACTTTTTTGTGAAAACTAAACCGAGCGATTGTAAAATACAGTTAAAGACAGATGTGGACGAGGCTGCTGTTATAGCATCACACTTTAACATCAGTGTGATGACTGATAATAGTTTTTATTAACATGTATAGATATTAATATTGTCCCATAACAGTGACATTAATATAAATACATACAACATTCAGCTGTGGTCAGATTTAACAGGCAAACTCCAGACTGTTAGAACCTTTCATCAGGTATTTGATTCAATTTATTTATCCCAAAGGAAATTCTTGTGCCAGAGAACGCTTCAGTTATAGTAACACAAATCACATTAACAAGAATTAACTGGTGCTGCACGATTAATCTAATTGCAATCGCGATGTCAGGCTGTGCGATTACATAACCGCATGAAAGGCTGCGATTTGTGATTTAATGTAGGCTAAATAAATGTTAAGGTGTGTGCCTGTGAACGTGACTTTCTCTCCTGTAGTATGTGGAGTTTGCTGACATCACGCCCACAAGCTATCCTGGTGCGTGCAGCCGGCGTGCAGCAGTGACCAACACAGACGCTGAAGAAGAGCATGAGCTCGAACATGAACAGGCTGAGTCGGTGGCGAAAAAAACGTTTGTTACACGGCGATACTTTGGATTCAGGTACGGCGACGTTGAACAGAAAGACGTGCTGTGTAAAAGTCTAAAAGTTAAAGTCGCCACGTCCTGTGGCAACACGACCAATCTATATCAGCACTTGAGACAGCACAGAGAAAAGTAGGAAGAGTGCATGTGAGAGAAAGACGAGCCGTGTAACGTTAAAGACAAAGAGACAACTGAAAGACACCAGAGCCTCATAAAACAACATCCAAGCACAGTTACGCAAACATGTGTAAGTGTCACGGACTCCATAACAAACTATATAACAAATGAAAAATTGAGCAACTTTGCTCGGGTTCGGCCCACTTGACATGCTGCTGTGTTGTGCTATGGCGTGCTGGAATTTGTCATTTACGTGACAACGCCTGAACGCAACACAGGCTCGCTCCACTGTGTGTACAGTGTCGTGCTGCGCTGCTGTGTGAGCAGCGTGTTTGACTGTGCTCAGTCTGTTGATGGTCATTGACACACTGTCTGTCCATAACAATAACTCTGTCAGGTCAGTGCCCCCTGATATAATGTAGGGAAACACTGAGTCAAGCAACAAGACTCATGATACCATTTATTTATTATATTTTATTGTAATTATATTGTAATCGCAATCGCAAATCACGATATTGTCCACCATAATCGCAATCGCACATTTTTACCAAATCGTGCAGCACTACAATTAACGTTCACAAACCAGTAACACCCAGAACATCCAGTAACATCCAGTGGGTTCCTCGGGTCAGGGTCACAGTCTGGACCCAGTTTGTAAAACTATTTTTTTAGAGTGTTAAATATCAGTTGACATTAGACTTTCAGCGATTTATCGTCAGTGCTCGGAATCGGGCCGGTTTTCACGTGATCGGCCATGACCTGCGACCGGCCGCTCAGTCTAAAATATGCTGATTTAAAACGGCGGCCAAATTCCCAGCTCGCTGCATGATTGACATGGTGTAACATCAGCGGAGCACACACACACACATGTGCAACTCAAGGCTTGGGCGATGTGAGGAAGTGAAACATGGGCGGCTTCTCACCTTCATCATTCACGCACACACATCAAAAGAGAGAAGGTGGAAGTTGTTAATTGTCCATGTTAAACTGAACTGCGGAGCTCTCACTGCTGCACTGTGCCGCTTGAAACTGACGAGTTGCGTGTCCGCGTGCCAAAGATGCGCATGTCCATGCGCTTACTGGCGGGTGCGTCCTGAAGACCTGTGTGAATTTCCACAGGACATATTTTTACTTTTTTGTCTATTCAAGAAATTATCCACAAATGCTGTACACCAAGCAGCGCTCGACAGTGCAAGCATTTCACTCCACTAAAAATAGGTGTGTGCGAACTGAAAAAAATATTTAGGGGCACACGTGCGCATAAAAAATCAGCTGAAGCAGCCTATATTTTTGTCAATAAAAAAATATGATAATCTAACCGCAAATATTGGAGGAACTCCAGCTGCCTTCCCTCTTCCCTCTTCCCCATGTGACACGGTTATGGGCAGTTTTCCAAGCCACTGTCAGCACAATGAATATAAGTCCTGCTGTCGGCAGCGTGGAAATAAGTCAAAGTGTGAAGGAGACGGACCGGGTTAAGCGGCGGACCTCCGGGAAAGCCGGAGTCCTGCAGAGTTTCAGAGGACCTGGAGAATGTTTTAGGATAGTAATAACATTATATAAGATAATCATATTGCAAAGATAATATATATAAGATAATAACATTAAAGACAAAATTAAATTGCAATACATTTTCAGAACTTGATGTTTTTACCTTTCTGTACATTTTGTATACAAATTCATTAAATAATTTTGCTTGTAAATGTCTATTTGCATCACGTTTATTACAGAAAACACATTATTTGATCAATTTACATTGTGCCCCCAAAGTTCTTTGTGCGCTCCTTACTTTTCAACTTAGGAGCACATGTGCTCCTTGGGAAAAAAGTTAGCGTCAAGCCCTGCCAAGAATTATTGTTTTATTGATCCATGTTTTTATTTATGTATGCCTTTTTACTTATTTATTTTCATACTGTAGCTGAAGTTATATTTGAGCAAAAAGGAAAATGTTTCTGAACCTGTGTCACTGTTTGTGTTTGTTTGAGATGGTTATTGAAGAGCTGGTTGTGTCCTGATTAAAATGTTCTGATAAAGCAAAGATAGAAAATATTGCAATATCTTGTGAGCTGTAAAGCGGTGTGAAAAAAATGAAATCAGAATCGGCCGTCCAAACACTCTGCAAATCGGAAAAAGGTATCGGCCCCAAAAATTGTGATTGGTGCAAGTCTAATAAAATAATGTCAGAGAACATCTATTATTAATATAATAAGTTAGAATCTACAGTGTCTGCAGTTATAACCTGCGGCTCTACTGAGCTTGGTGAATGGTGTTTTATCTCCATGGTAACTGATACATGAGAAAGAGGGTCAAAGTTCAGGGTGGAGCCTTATGAGGAAGTCGTACGTCCTGACTGTGTGCAGCCTGCAGACAGTCCATCAGAGCAGCTGCAGTACCTGCTAAGAGTCACAAGAAACAGTATGTGAGACAGAGCGCACCTGTTGTCTTCAACTGTGGGACACAGAGGTCTCAAACTGAGATAACTCTGATGACATCACTGTGACATCATCAGTAGGGACGTGTTTATATAACTGATCAGATCAGCTACATGGCGCTCCATAAAGCCTGATCGGATCCTCTGTTTCACGTCAGTGGGTTTTATTTGTGAAGCTTTCATGCACAGCATCATGTAGTGCCGCTGTCCTCAACCCTCCAACGCTGTCTGTCCTCTGCTGTGATGAGCGGGTGTGTGTATATGTGTGTGTATATGTGTGTGTGTGTGTGTGTGTGTGTGTGTGTGTGTGTGTGTGGGGCCTGAGCGCAGCCGGCGGCGAAGCACCACACACCATAAATGACTGTTTATTCATGTTATTTACAAACTTCATGTGCGGTCGTTTCATTTCAGTTCAGTGTGACACAGTATCCTGTGTTTTGCTCATGTGTCACATGTTGTTGCACGGCGGACACTCCTGACGCCACTGCAGGTGCAACGACAGCCCTGTGAGCACACGACCAATAAGAGTCATTTATTAATGTAATCAACACAAAGGATGTACATATGATGAAAATGGAGTAAATTTCATTCAGGTAGATTAACTCAGGTGAGGCTGCACTGACCCAACACACAGTGGAGAAATGTCTCTCACAGGGACAGAGACGTTACTGTGAGACAGAGACACGACCGTAATGATTAAAGAGAGAATTTATTTTATACTTAGACGGATTCTTCATCAGGGGTATTTTCCCAGACATTAGACGGCTCCCTCTGAGTCACAGAAGACATTATTATTATTATTATTATTAATACCTCTTTTCATTGGCTGAGCTGACTGACTTTGACGAGTAAACTGATCCTCATGTGTTCAGTCTTGTTGGTGAACTTACTGTTTGATGTTTTAAGCTCTCACTCGTCCACAAACATGAACCTTCACTGACACAGGACGGAGCTCTGCTGTGATTCTCTGCTTCAAGAAAAACCTGTGATTTGTGAACAGTTATTATCAGTCATGTGAAGATTGTTTGACTGAGTGCTGAATAACGCCAGGCGGAGCAGGAGCGCTCAGAGAAGGTGTCAGTTTGTTTTATTCATGAAATAAATAATTGACTTGTGTTTTATTTAATTTATGAGTCAAACAGCTGATTTACTCAGATTACACTGTGTAAAGACAAACAGACTGTTTAAATACAGTTTGATCAGTTTGAGTATTTAATGAACTGCTATTGATGAATTATTGATGATTAATGTTGCTGCATCCCGCCCGTTAATGATGATGTTTGTTGTTGTGTTTCAGAACTGAACGCCGTCCGTCAGAAGAATGTGGTTCTGGAGAGAGATTTTGTCAAAGCACAGAAGGTAACAAATATTTCACTATTAGAGATTGTTCATATTTTTTATTTGAATTAAAAATAGATTTTCATATTTTAATAAAAACGTTAAGGTCTAGTCAGATTCCAAGTCTTTGTCAACATAAAGCAGGTGCAAATGCACTGATATAAATACTGTGAAAGTATAAAAACTCTCAAAGTTTGTTTTCAGAAACTGCCTTTAAATAACTGTCAGGATTTCTGTGAATTTGTGGGCGCTCCGTCCCGGGAGGCGGAGCAGCACGGCATACTGTAGGCGCTCCGTCCCGGGAGGCGGAGCAGCAGAGTGTTACGCAGAGTGCATGTGTGATTCATCAAACTGTTTGTTAATTTGTCGAAATGGAATGCCCTGTTTTTAACCACAAGGCACTAATTTTAGCAATTTGAGCATCAGATTGGATTTACAAAGTCGGCCTCTGTTTTCCAGTGTGTGAATGACATCAGCAGGAAGTAAACATGGACCCAAACTGTTGCTTAGCAACGTAACTCCAGTCAAACGGTCTATCCACCTTATTTTTCACGTAAACACGGAGGCAAAACAGAACGCAGCCAGCTTCCGTTTTTTTTGTGTGACACTTCCGGTCCAGCACTCTTACCACTGTGTAAATGGGAATCGCCTTGTTGTTTACCTTGCTGAGTTTAGCTATATATATATGTATATATCACATTTTTCACGTCACTATATCACCGTTTAGACTAATCTGATGTTTGTAAAGTCTATAAACACAATGACTGAAAAAACATTAGTATTTTCTCTCTGTGTAATTAATAACATTGTTATCGTAGATTAGCTAGGCTAACCGTTAGCTGTTAGCCGTTAGCCGTGTCTGTAATAACTCACTAAACTCACAAAGTGGCCCGTGAAAAAATTATTTTCTCCAGCGGATGTCTTAGTTACAACATGATTGAGCTAACTGGAGTAGTTTCATGTCGTATCCGACAACAGGAGGCTTTTAACGGATGACGATCCTGATGCTAGCTTTGCTGCTAGTGTTAACGTTAGCTGTCCCTGTCAGCTGCAGCCACTGATGCTTTCTAGACATCGTGATTTCCCAAAACTGAATAAATACCACACATAGCAACACAAAACTGCTTTGCTAGCTCAATCATGTTGTAACGGCTGGATGGTTGATGCGTACATGCTGATTCAGGTGCTATCAGAGCCGATCCGCGCATCACTATGGCTTAATGATCAACTCAGTCAATTAAAACAACCCGTCCTGTGTTAGGAGTGTATGTCGCTGACAGAAAGAAAGAAAAGGGAAAAAAGATAGAAAAGCAGCGTACACCTCACATATTTATTTCTCACAGTTGTGCACACGTGTGGCTGGCATGCAGAAGCACCGTCTGTGTGTCTGTGTGTCTGTGTGTCGAGGGTGTGAGCCGCAGCTTCAGCTGCTCAGGTAGAGAGGCTGTGTAGCCCGGGGTGTTTTTTCACTGATTCGGTTCTGCAGGTTCTCTGCTGGTACACTGGAGACGGGGATCAAGCAGTTTGTCTCACTCGGGATAGATTGTGCTTTTTTGGTTCATAGTTTATGATTGACGTGCGATTTATTCGCGTTTAGGGGGAATAAATTTCCGTTATAACGGAAACGTGGGCACAGTTATCTAACGTTATACAAAATACACAGACTAACTAACTAACTAACTAACTAACTGATTGACTAACATAAACAACTGAAAATTGAAAAAAAATTAGCTTGCACCGTTAGCTCCGGTAAGGGAAAGCATGAGGGAAAGCAGCTGACCGGAAGTCAAGCACAAAAAAACAGAAGTTGGTCACTATTTACTTCCGTGTTTGAAAATAAGGTGGATAGAGACAGGAAAACAGAGTGTATTCAGGCAGACAGGGTGAGAAAGAATAATGTGTTTTTGGAACATTAACCCAAAATATAAGTATGAACCTGAGCAGAATGTCGGACATTTAATAATCACAGTTTCTCCATGAAGATGATTTAACTTCTCAGATTACCAGTCAGTTATTTCAGACTGCAGATTAAATTCAGCTCCTGTTGATCAGTTGTTTGTTGCTGTTGTTTGTGTTGATGATATTTTCTCCTCTCGTCTCCTCAGGCTTTGAATAAGAGCAAAAAAGCTCAGGTGAGTTTCCTGTTTGTTTGTTCTGGTTGATCGTCAGCACCCTCTACTGGTCTCCACTGACTGATTATAGTTCATATTCTTCTTTTCTTATTGTTTATGTTCTTATTTACATTTTATATCCAGATGTTATTTTCTTTTAGTTTAAACATGCGACTCTGGTTTCAGTGTTTTTCACATTGTTATATTCAGAAGATGAAACGGTGTCTAACCTGTCAGATTTTTTACGCTCCCAATTTTACAGAGTTTCTGTAGTTTATTTTCAGATCTTTTATTTTGTCTACATCCCAACCTGAACCCACACCCTCACACTCTGCCCAGCATCCATTGTGTTTCTGTGCAAAGACAGTAGAGGAGTTAATTTGTTGAATATGAGCTGTGAACATAAATTATGAATGATTAATAATGTTGGTTGTTGTGTTTGGTGCAGGAGGTGGAGGCGCTGCTGAGTGAGAATGAGATGCTTCAGGGGAAACTCCACAGTCAGGAGGAAGACTTCAGACTACAGAACAGCACGCTGATGACTGAACTCTCAAAGGTTCCTCTCACTCTCCGTCTGCACTCTCACACTTATATTACTTTCATTTAACTGAAGCTGTGTGGTGTGTGAGCAGCACGAGATATAAGATCTGACTATGTGTTCCTTCTGTGTCTCTGACCTTCATCCTGCCTCACTTTATAATGTGATCCCATCATTTGTCTCCAGCTGTGTACGCAGATCGAGCAGCTGGAACAGGAGAACCAGGGCCTGAAGGATGGAGGAGCAGCCTCTGCGTCCACCCCACCACCCAACCCCGCCTCCAGTCCTGTCGATGGAGAGCTGCTCCGCCTACAGGCTGAAAACTCCACCCTGCAGAAGAAACTCAAAGGTGTGTTGTTACAGGCTGCACTCCGTCTGATGAGGGCAGGTGAAGAAACCTCAGATGGAGAGCAGCTGATCATCAGACAGCAGCAGGCGGAGATTCATCTCTCACAGCTCTGAGGTGTTGGCAGGGACCGTGCACCACCTTCTTGGATTTAGACTGAGACACTAGGAGCTGTATTTGTTAGTATTGTTGATGAGGCTGTTGGTACCTGTGGTGTTATGTGAAGTTTGGAGAAGAGACGTGATGGTTCGTGTGCCAAACTGAAACATGGTTTTGTTACTACTGTTTAACATGTTTAGATAAATGGATTCATGGAGAAAATAATCGTCAGATTAACTGACAGTGAAAAAGAAATTTCAACTTGTAGAAGATTTGTGTGATTCATTTCTGATAGATTTAGTAATGGTCCAGATTTTATTTTAAAAGTTGACAGAGTAAGGTAGAAGAAGCTGTTTCAAACACCTCAGCTGTGAAATGAATGAATCAATATAAAGTGATGTGTGTTTCTCCTGCAGCTCTCCAGGAGCGCTTCGACAAGGAGCTCCAGAGACAGGCGGTCGCCCAGGGCAACCAAAGCGCTACCATGGAGACAGAAGAGTCCAGCAGTGCCAACGGAGTCTCTGATGTCACAGGGAGAGGGGAGGAGCCAGCAGCAGAGGGAACCAATGAGAGACTGGACCAGGTGATGGACAGAGAGCCTGTTTAGAGCTGACACTAACATGAGTCTCAGGTGATGTGATCACAAGAGGACAGTGCTGTGTACAGGTGTAAACAAGACACATGTGATCACTCAAACCAGCTGTTGAGGTGGTCTGGGATGCATTTGATCTCAGGCTGGGACTCACGACAGGATATTATCAGGACACACAGGTCACAGTGCGATGTTAAGATGTTAGTGCAGTTACTGACGTTTCAAACTGCCCCAAAGGAAACTTTGTCAGCATCAGTTTTACCTTTCAGTCTGTTCATACTTAGTCATCAGTGCAGGACGTGCTGGTTGTTTTGGTGACAGTGTGTTAACGCTCTGTAACTTAACCATCTCATGTCGAGAACACAAAGTGTTCCGTGACTATCCCTCATTTTGCCCTGTGGAAGGAGACATGTTGAATTCTGCTGACAGTGATGTCTGCAGCTGTAATGACACAACAGCTAACAACATGCGACAGAGCAGCCAGCAGCAGTGTGGACGTGATGACTGTTTGTGGGGCAGTAACAAATTCAGCTGGAGACACATGACAGGCACAGGTGTGATCAGGTGTGTCTCAGCTGTCCTCTTGTGTTCAAGACACTGAAATGCACGTTAATCCCAGATCTTAACAGACACACCTCTGCTCATTATGTTACGTGACAGAAACACAACATGAACCTTTAAATGTTAAAAGATTATATTCTCTTTAAAAACAAAAAGAAAGTTGACTGATGAAGTGCTGAATGATATAAATCAGCAGAGTTGTGGTTTGTGAAATATTGTCATGACATAATGTAAACAATGTGAGAGATTAAGACCCAGAATTATCTGATCAGTGGTGTAAACGTGTGTCTGTTTTAATCGTGACTGTCTGTGTTTCCTCTGGCTGTTTGCAGACGGAGGCTCAGCTGGAACTCACAGAAAAACAGCTCCACGGTGAGTTCACAGTTTATCACTCAGCATTTCTCTGTAAATCAGAGCTCCTGTCCTCATGTGAGCTTTAATAATTCTCTGGTCTGATGAAAATAAACAGTCAGAGAATAAAAATGAAATGTATTTGAATTAAAAAGTGTTTGTGATGTATTGGTTTAAAGAGTAATAATGAAATAATGTTTGACTCACAGTCCAGAGAAGCATTTGAGTTTCACACTGATAGAAACAGGAGTTTTAATGAGCTGATTTCTGCTGACTCGCTGTTTTTCTCTGAACACACTGTGACGTTCACGGCACACACTGACGGCAGATTCACACAGAAAGGGTTGAGCTGCTTTTGTGGAGACTAAACCTGCACAAGTGAGACAGAAAGGAATCAGATCATTTCCTGTTCAGCAGTATGTAATCAGTGGACACTTCGCTGATACGATCCCGCTGGCTCTCTCTGGTTTTAAAGCTCAGGTGTGGAAACATTTTGGCTCCAGGGTTGGAGGGAGCTGGAGGTCAGAGTAAATTCATCTGTTGATTTAATTATGGATCTGTACAAATACAGTACAGGCCAAAAGTTTGGACACACCTTCTCATTCAATGCGTTTTCTTTATTTTCATGACTATTTACATTGTAGATTCTCACTGAAGGCATCAAAACTATGAATGAACACATGTGGAGTTATGTACTTAACAAAAAAAGGTGAAATAACTGAAAACATGTTTTATATTCTAGTTTCTTCAAAATAGCCACCCTTTGCTCTGATTACTGCTTTGCACACTCTTGGCATTCTCTCCATGAGCTTCAAGAGGTAGTCACCTGAAATGGTTTTCCAACAGTCTTGAAGGAGTTCCCAGAGGTGTTTAGCACTTGTTGGCCCCTTTGCCTTCACTCTGCGGTCCAGCTCACCCCAAACCATCTGGATTGGGTTCAGGTCCGGTGACTGTGGAGGCCAGGTCATCTGCCGCAGCACTCCATCACTCTCCTTCTTGGTCAAATAGCCCTTACACAGCCTGGAGGTGTGTTTGGGGTCATTGTCCTGTTGAAAAATAAATGATGGTCCAACTAAACGCAAACCGGATGGGATGGCATGTCGCTGCAGGATGCTGTGGTAGCCATGCTGGTTCAGTGTGCCTTCAATTTTGAATAAATCCCCAACAGTGTCACCAGCAAAACACCCCCACACCATCACACCTCCTCCTCCATGCTTCACAGTGGGAACCAGGCATGTGGAATCCATCCGTTCACCTTTTCTGCGTCTCACAAAGACACGGCGGTTGGAACCAAAGATCTCAAATTTGGACTCATCAGACCAAAGCACAGATTTCCACTGGTCTAATGTCCATTCCTTGTGTTTCTTGGCCCAAACAAATCTCTTCTGCTTGTTGCCTCTCCTTAGCAGTGGTTTCCTAGCAGCTATTTGACCATGAAGGCCTGATTGGCGCAGTCTCCTCTTAACAGTTGTTCTAGAGATGGGTCTGCTGCTAGAACTCTGTGTGGCATTCATCTGGTCTCTGATCTGAGCTGCTGTTAACTTGCCAT
This sequence comes from Epinephelus lanceolatus, assembly GCF_041903045.1. Lineage (NCBI taxonomy): Eukaryota > Metazoa > Chordata > Actinopteri > Perciformes > Serranidae > Epinephelus > Epinephelus lanceolatus. The sequence continues at coordinate 798,247 of NC_135741.1, read as the reverse complement.
TTCTGAGGCTGGTGACTCGGATGAACTTATCCTCAGAAGCAGAGGTGACTCTTGGTCTTCCTTTCCTGGGTCGGTCCTCATGTGTGCCAGTTTGGTTGTAGCGCTTGATGGTTTTTGCGACTCCACTTGGGGACACATTTAAAGTTTTTGCAATTTTCCGGACTGACTGATCTTCATTTCTTAAAGTAATGATGGCCACTCGTTTTTCTTTAGTTAGCTGATTGGTTCTTGCCATAATATGAATTTTAACAGTTGTCCAATAGGGCTGTCGGCTGTGTATTAACCTGACTTCTGCACAACACAACTGATGGTCCCAACCCCATTGATAAAGCAAGAAATTCCACTAATTAACCCTGATAAGGCACACCTGTGAAGTGGAAACCATTTCAGGTGACTACCTCTTGAAGCTCATGGAGAGAATGCCAAGAGTGTGCAAAGCAGTAATCAGAGCAAAGGGTGGCTATTTTGAAGAAACTAGAATATAAAACATGTTTTCAGTTATTTCACCTTTTTTTGTTAAGTACATAACTCCACATGTGTTCATTCATAGTTTTGATGCCTTCAGTGAGAATCTACAATGTAAATAGTCATGAAAATAAAGAAAACGCATTGAATGAGAAGGTGTGTCCAAACTTTTGGCCTGTACTGTACATATATACAGGATGATGCAAACAGCGGTCTCCTGCAGCCACCATACACAGAGACATTCACAGGTTAATTATAGTTAAATACTGCATTAGCACCTCACTGCAGATGAGGTAACATAGATGTGATCCCAGGAAATATAGAAGCCTGCTGCAAAAACAATTAATGTTCTCTAGTTATTGTGGTTTTTATTTTTATATATTCACAGGATCATAGAAACAACAATCTCCTGCCACCAGTGTCCAAACTTTTGGCCTGTACTGTACATGATGATATGTTTTAAAGTAACAAATAGTGACAGGGTGAGACAGATTGATAACATAGAAATCAACATTTTGATGCATCAATAATTGTTTTATCAGTCGTTGCCCTCTGAATCACATTATTACTTTGTCTGGAGATCACTGCCCCTGGTGACTCTGAGAGCACCTGCAGAGGATGAGATGTAGCCCCAGCCTGTAGCGCCCCCGTGCTCCTGTGCTCCTGTGCTGTTAGCACACGTTTAAATAAGATAACAAGCAGACATTTGGTGTCGGTCCTTTTCTGTGCAAACACAGTCCAGCTCACAAAGAACAGCACCAACAGGCACACTCAGTTACAGGGAAATTATTATTGTGATACGTCACCTTCACAGTCTGTGTGTATGATATGATGTTAATTCACTACAGAAGAGACTTGATGATGATCACTGACATCAGGTGGGATAAAGTGGATATATTGATATCAGTTACCAGTCCAATGAGTTGTTTTATATCAGCATATTGGATATCTGCAACAAAATCCAGTATGGTGCATCCCAAATAATTACAGTCAGACACAAAAAACCTCAGCTGCTAAACTTTGCAGGCGTATTTGTGCTGTTGTATCCTGAGTAAATCAGACCTTGAGACGGGGCAGGTAGCAGCTACAGGTCGTGGTGTTGATAGTGTAATCAGCAGCTGAAATCCATTCTGTGTGAATTTAGTTTTGCTTGTGTCAGTTACCAGATTATTTTCAGCATTCATACAAATCAGTGACTGAATCTCACCACAGATGTTTCAGAGAAATCCAGCTGATGTAATTTAAAGCTTCAGTCTGGTGTCAATTTGGATTTGCTCCTAATGATAGATATAAACATGTGACCCAAACAAAACATGTGACCCCACCAGTGTGGCCTCTTTATGGTGCTTGTTACGTTCTCAGATCTTGGCTTCATTTACCTGCAGAAACCTGTCACAGTCACAGCTTCACGTCTCCTTGATGTCTTTAACAGCATGTTTTGTCTCTGCTGGACATTACCTGAGATTTAACGGTGACCCTCAGCTTTGCTTTATTATAGCGTAGAGCAGCCAGCTGGCTCAGGGCAGACACACACTACAAGCTGACCAAGTGAACAACCATTTCAGCTGTAAACTCAAGGCCAAATAAACAAGTTCATGTTTTCTGGCTGCACAGCTGCAAAGACAAAACTAATGTTCACCTCAAATATACACCAGATATTACTGAAGTCTTAAAGGGATAGTGCGCCCAGAAATGTAAATTCAGCCATTATCTACTCACCCATATGGCGAGGGAGGCTCAGGTGAAGTTTTAGAGTCCTCACATCACTTGCAGAGATCCAAGGGGAGAGGAGGTAGCAACACAACTCCACCTAATGGAGGCTGACGGCGCCCCAGATTCAAACGTCCAAAAACACATCATTGAAACCACAAAATATCTCCATACTGCTCGTCCGTAGTGATCCAAGTGTCCTGAAGCCCCGACATAAAAAGCTGTTTGGAAAAACCTCATTTGAACTCTGTTTTTAGTCTTACGTCTGGGCTTCAGGACACTTTAAGTGTCATATGGCATATGGGTGAGTAGATAATGGCTGAATTTTCATTTTTTGGTGCACTATCCCTTTAATACGTGATGGACAGTGGAGGTTAAAGGTAGGGTCTGGAGGATTTTCCAGTTGCTGTTTGTAAACACACATTCAAATTTGGCCCCTCCTATCAGGCTCAACTCTCATACGTGTTTCCAGCTTATCCAGTGTTGAGCTGCAGCTGTATGACAGGCGGCAGAGTCGCAGCTTTGAGGGTAAACGCTGATCAAAATGTCGATAAATTAGGGCCGTAGAAATTCTAAATTCACAGCACCTCAGATCTCTCCAGCTAAATGTTATATTTCTGCATCATGCTGAGTATCAGACTGACTGAATGTGTCTGTGGCGTCAAATAATAAAAGTGCTGCAGGTTTAATGACCTCGTGTTCGATCAGATTTAAATATTAAATAAAGCCAGATCTAGATTTATTTATTTTTTGTTAAAATTCTCAAACAGCTGCTTTTGTTTTTTGAAAAATGCTGATATGTCTTAAAATTTAAAACCTCAGATATCATTTTGGTATTGATAGTAAAACGTAGGTATTGTATTGATATTTGTGTCAGTTAGTGCTGAATATTGGTGGTCTGCTCTAGTGCGCACCGATATATTGGTTTTATGGTATACCATCATATAAAAGTTAACGGTTACATTTATATTGTTATCATTATTATTATTAAAAACACAACTGGACGGAGAATCTCTTCTTTATTTGAGTTATTTTTAAGGTGAGACTTTTTTTTAACAACAAAACGATTTCCAGTTTCAGTTCTAGTTTCTGTTCAGCTACATTAACCCTTCTGTTTTCATTCTGACTGATAATTATATAAGTTTTGAAATACTGTCCAGCGTCATGTTTTTGACAGAGTTACTGTAGGACTTCAGTGCGCTGAGATGCCACCAAAACGTTTGGAACTTTAATTAAAAGCTGATCCCGTATGAAACTCTGAGTACCTGATCGGTGCAGACTCTGTCACATCGATGTTTGTTTAGTTGTGTTTTATCACAAGTTTTTTCATCAAAATAAAAAAGCAGAGTGATGATTTTCACTCAGATGTGTTCACGTGTCAGAAAGTGTTTATCGTGGTAACTTACACATGACGTGAGTGTGTGAACATTTCCAGACGTCTTGCTTCAGGTGTTTGTTGTAGCAAAGTCACGTGACAGAGCTCAGATGAACACGCTGTCAGTGAACGTGTCACATTAGACCTTTGACTTTGCCGCTCAGCCAGAAAAGAGAGCAGACTGATGAGTGTTCAGACTCGTGCAGAGGAAACCTCTGGGAGCTGGTGTAGTGTGTGTCTGGCCTAACAGACTGCCCCCTGCTGTGTGCGGCGCCCCCTTTAGGCCTGTCAGAGAAGAGCGTAGAGAAGATTGTAGCTAAGCAGGCAGCGCTAGGCTGGTCGGCTGCTCTCTGTCCAATAACTCACTGCTTTGGACCAGAGCTGGAGATGGCACTGAACACCGAGCAGGAGGAGAAGAGGCTGCTGAGGGAGCAGGTCCAACACCTGGAGGTACTCACACACACACCTGACTCACACACACCTGACACACACACACACACACCTGACTCACACACACACATAATTGCAGTGTTTGTACATAAGACAGGAGTGTGTGAATATTACAGAAACATTTTTACATTTTACTTTAAAGGAAAACTCATTTTGTTGTCAGATGTTTGTGGACGGTCCCGTCAGCGTTACACACACTCAGATATCTCACATTAACTTAAAGCTCCACTGTGTAGGATTCAGTCGATATGTTGGCAGAACTGGAATATAATATAATATAATATAATATAATATAATATGTTTTTTCTTAAGTGTATAATCAGCTGAATATTAGAGCACACAGACACTTCTGTGTCAGAAGAACTGTTTTTCTTGGTCTCCCTCTGGGTTGTTGCCATTAATCACTGAACCGATTCATTGATCAGCAGGCTCATCAATATTAACAAGGTGCTTTGCATTGACCATTTCTGGTTGGATGTGGGCCTGTAGAGGGCGGGATGTGAGGCTGATCCACGCACTGACAAGTTGACTTGAGTCTTATGGAAGGAAATAGCACAGGCACAGTTTGATAAATCAGAATATTTAGGGTTTCCTTATTTGTATGTACGAACACATTTAGTGTGGAGTCTCTTTAGTGAACATCAGGGCTGAAAATTAACACCCGCCAAATGCAGGTAGATTTTCTATTTGGTGACCAAATCTTGGAAGGCTATCTGCCACATTGGCGGGTAAATATTTGTACCAAGATAGTCATGTAATAAATGATATAAAGCTATTTGACGGTGGCTAATAGCAGACCGGCGCTCTGTTTCTCGTGTGTCGCACTTAAATTGCTCCCCGCTGCATCAAGGAACCTGTAGGTCTACTCGGAGGACGTGCGTGCACGTAGGCATATCGCGCACCTAGACCCATGATCTGCTGTTAGTAGCAAGCAGGCTATCACCACGGGCGTCATGTGGCGACATTTACCAGGTGTATGTAAACCACCAACAAAACGAAAAAACAGACGAGGACGAAGCTGAAGCTGAAACGTTACAGGAAAAAAGAACGGTTTGTGAGACATGGAGGTTTGGGCGATAACGGTGTTTCAGGAGGCCGACTACACTACGATGCTGAGGGCGCAGTAATGAGCTGTAATGTGTGTCGGCAGTATGCTAAAGAAAAAAATGTAACAACTTGTTTGTCATCGGTAACAAAACGATGAAGCTGGAGAACATCTGTGACCATGAACGCAGCAGGTGTCACATAGCCTGCTGTGTTACTGTAAATTACTGTAATGTTTGACGTACAAAGTGCAAATGGAACTGAAGGAGCTATGTCATTAGTTTGATTAGTTTATTATTTTTGTTTTGTTTGTGTTTTATTTTTATTTATTTATTTTTGTGGGTAAACACTAGGGGCACCAGACAGTAGGGGATATAGGTAGCCAGGTGTTAGAGGCAGGTGATGCACCGGGAAGGGGAAATGGTTTTTTACCAGCAGGACAAAGCAGAGAGGCAGCATGGTTTTTGAACATGTTTGTTTGCTGTTGAAAGCTGAAAATAAACCTTCTGAACGGAGCTACTGGCCTGGAAAATGAATTCTTTGACTGCCTGAGTAAGCCTAACTAACCTGGTGCATTTGTGGCCCTTTGTGAGTGGATTTTGAATTTTCTTAAATTTTGATATTTTTTGAAGGAGCTCTTATTTTTGTCTCTTTTTTTGCCCTTTGAACAAATGGCCACAACAGGAACTTTGAGCTCAAAGCTTGATATTAAACATGATCTCAATGAAAAGTACTGAAACAAATGTGACAGAAAAAGGCAACTCATTATTTTGGCTGGTAAAAAAAATCTGCTTGGCCGGTGAACCAAAAAGTTAATTTTCAGCCCTGGTGAACATGAGACACTAAAGAAAACTAATTATATTATATTTCATTTCAATCCTACACACTGGAGCTTTAAGTGCTTAAAGACACAATCAACACAAAGGCATCTAAAAACAAACAGAATGGTCAAAGTTATTTGAACATTTCAGGTGATGATTGATTCTCGACATCATCTTGTGCACTGAGTAACATGCGTCAGTCGCCTCTGAACAGCACAGTGAATTAAAACACGTTTCACAGTCTGTAGCTGCTGACTGTTCACTAGTAAAACGAAACGGCAACAAAACATGGTTTAAAGTGTCGATTCTCCACTGACCAATCAACAGACTGCAATGTTTCTAGCTCCGCCTTTTAGTATTGGTTCAGTGTGCAGGTACCCCAACAGAGGGTCGACAATAAACGGAACAGAATGGAACGGTTCTGTTGGCACCGTCCACAACTGTTGACAATGGAAACGCAAAAATATCATTCTAATGTGTAACAAACTGAACTGGACCAAACTGGAAAAAAGTGGACCAAACTGGACCAAACTGGACCAAAGTGGACTGCTTGGTGGAAACGGGGCTTTTTTGATGCCTCACAATGGAGAAAGTGGCGCACAGTGACACAAGAGCTCTGAAAAAATAAACTCTGTTACCCCGTCTACACGTCAGCACTGAAAACAGAGTGTCTGAACATCTTCACTCAGGAGCAGCTGTACCAAAGATCTGTTTAAAAAATACCTGTGAGCGTTTGAACGAGACCTGAGACGTCACGTTTCTGCACGCTTGTTCTAGTTATTTAGCAGTTTGATGAAAAGGTTGGGACGCTCCCTTTGCTGCTGGGTTCTGTTGTTCTTGCAGCACCTTAGTCTGACATCATCACTGAGAGTCAGAGAGCAGATTATGATGAGATTAAATATTTAATACAGTCAGACAGTCCATCTCACAGCATTCAGTCGTACTGAGTCAGTGTGAAACCGTTCAAGTACAAAATGTCGATATCCTCACAGAAATCTTCCTCTTTTACTTCCTGCAGTTTAAATGCTGAGTCAGGGTTTCTGGAACTGACGGCTCTGAACCAGAGAGGCCGCACAGTGAAACAGAAAAATAAAACTGAAGGCAGATGAAACAGCCACATGTTTGTGTGTGTGTGTGTGTGTGTGTGTGAGAGAGAGGAAACTAATTAATTCATGACAGGAAGTTAAACAGCAGCTGGAGAGCGGCGCTGAAATGTCACAAGACTGCACATCTTTAATCACGTCGACTGTGGAGACACACAGTCATGTTTTATTACACAGAGTTTTAAATGTTCCCGAACCTTCAGATTATTTCTCTATCTGCAGAGATTTGAGCCACGACAGGTTCGACACACAGCTGTGAACATGAGCAGGGAACGAGACCGATAATAAACACGTTCCTTTGCAACACATACATTTCTATTTCTTCATTTTGTGACCGCAACACCAAGCCCCCCGCTCCGGAAAAGATTTCAGATTTCAGGCACACAAATCTTCCGTGCTCCACATTTCAGGCACAATTTTTTCTTGCTTTAATTCCTGAAGACGTGATTATGAACTCATTTTACTGCTGCAGTTTGTTTGAAAGTCACGTGTGGTTCGACTGTCACTGTTCCACATGATCACAGAATCACAGAATCCAAATGTCTCCTGTTAAACATCAGTTTCAGGAGAGAACAAATCAAACGATTAAAGACAGAGGGCCTCTCCCAACCCTTTGTACACACTCACAGTTTTAGTTGTATGTATCCGGCCCCAACACTTGGTGACTGAGATAAACCTTGTGTAGTTGAGCTCGTCATGAGACGCGTGTGTCTGTTATTCTCTCGACTCTGAAACTGATCTGAAGCTTTTGTCTCTGTTCAACCTTCAGGCGTCCAAACAGGCTGAAATCACCAAACTGCAGGAAGAGATAACAAAGGTAATGTTACACTCAGGACACTGCTCACATCATCAATGACATCATTTGGTTTAGAAAATAAGCCTCGTTCAAACTTTGAAGAAGGAAAGACAACATTTAAGAACCTCGTTTGCTCTGAGCCAATAATGACTGTTTATCAGCATGTAGGAGATTTTTAAGGAAGATTATGTAATTAATTCTCTCTTTCTCTCTGTCTTCCTGTTTGTCTCTCTGTCTTCCTGTCTGTGTCTCTGTCTTCCTGTCTGTCTCTCTCCAGCTGTCTGACAAGTTAAAGAAGAAACAGGAGAGGTGAGACACCTGTAAAGCTCCACTATAATAATCACAGCAGCCTGTGAGATGAAGACAGAACATTAATACATCACATCATCAGTAGGATAAGAAAAGGTTGAATTTTGTGACTCGGTTATTTGAGATGTTTTTCTGCCAGCTGAAGTTCCAGTTGACGTCCTCCAGGGGGCGTACTTACACATTAAAGGAACATGGAGAAGAGTTGAAACAGTCAGTCTGGCTGTGCTGCAGTCTGACAGTGAAGATTTATGTGATGAAGACACTGATGAATGATAATGTTTGTGTTTGTAGTTTTCAGCGTCTGCAGGGAGAGAAGGAGGCTCTGTACAACGACAGCAGGTCAGGACTGGACTTGTACTTCTGTTATTGCTAATACTGTTACTGTTACTGTAACCTACCTGTAGGTACAGCTGCTGTTTTTGCTCATGGTACTGCAGGTTGTACAAGTATGACTCTCTTGTTGTTGCACCTGGTACTCCTACTGTGACTGAGTACAGCACTGCTGCTCCTTCACAGCTGCTGGATCACCACAGTGTGGACGGGCCTGGTGCTCGTGGTTCATCAGGTGCTGACATGTTGTTTGTGTCTCTGCAGGACAAAGATCGATGAGATCAACCAAAGGAAAGAAGAAGAGCTGAAGGCCACAAACATCCGCATCCAGAAACTACAGTCAGACGTCATGGCAGCCAATCAGGTCAGAGCAGTACGAACACCACAGTGTCAAACTGAAAAGACTTCTGAAAGTGAAAGTCCTGCATTCAGTGTTTGAAGTAAAACATATGAGCATCAGATTACTAAAAGAATACAGAGCAGCTATGTTATATTATTGGATTATAAGGATTGATGCCGTACACATGCTGCGTTTGAAGCACCTGGAAAACAGGAGGTTGGGCACTGAATGCTACTCTTGTCTTGTGCCAGCTTTCAAGGTTGCTAAGCAACAATAAGCAGCACCGTATCACAGCCTGTTTACCTGAAACCCTGAGGTCAGTGCTGATCTACTTCCTGTGTGTCTGTGGGACAGATGTGACGCTCTGACAGCTCTGCACTGACATGATCAACTTCTCCTCCATATTTATCACACACTGATATTTACTGAAGAAGGAAAGATATCTGTGGGCTGTGATTGGTTGGTCCTTGTCACATGACATGTGGTGTATGCTGCTGCACTCCAAGAGCTGAACTCTGTTTATCTCAGGATGCATCCGTCGTGCTCTAAAGGTGCGGACACACCAAACAGACATCAAAGAACTAGCGGCGACGAAAGCCAACTGTTGCGTCGTCTACGTCGCCTCACGTCGCCCTGTGTCAGTTGCATTTGAACACACTACACGGACTACATCCGACGGCCAAGTAGCACGTACGTTCTGCGCCTGCGTGAGAGAGAGCGGAGTGAGAGAGTGGTACATCCTGTCAGCCGAGGGGTTTCCTATCTGTGCAGCCGAGCACCGCAGCACCTCCACGGACTATTACATCCAGACGGTCCCGGTGTTTGTTTGAGCGCCTGTCGCGTTTCAACATTGAAAACAATAAATTTGAGGAAGCAAAAAACGCGGCATGTGTACGGTCCTCAACCCTCCTGGTCTGGTCATGTGTGAAGAAGAGCACACATGTTGAGTCAGGGTTACATGGAGCATGTTTAAACATTGTTTGTACCTCAGTATTAACACCATTACTAAAGATTCAATCAGCAGCAGTAACGAAATCATTTTAAAATGCAGGGCTCAACAATAAGGATTGCCCGATTGCCCGGGGTAAGTAAAACTCACAGTCGGGCATGTAAACTAACAACTCACTGCTAAAAATAGTCAAAGTTAATAACTAATTGATAAAATAAATGTATTTTAAAACGTGCTCTTCGGCTCTGATGCAGCCGTCTCTCTGCCTGAAGTCACAGGCACAGCTGTGTAATAATGTCCTGCCCACAGCGCCCATTGATATTATTTTGCGTGACAGACGCTTCATATAATAACATAACAATATACTATTTATGGTGTTATGTCATCGTGTCATTTCTGTCTCTACATGGTCAGGTGTTAACAATTCTCTGCTCTCTGTATCGCGCACGGCGGAGTTCCGCCACACACACAGGTGAGCACGCTAGAGCGGCTCGGGCTGCATTTTCCTGACCAAACCTGACCCCGAGCCCGGTGCAGTTAGTCAGCTGACAAAGTTATTGAAATGGACAGTGTGTAAATAACCAACAGACTGCTGTTACACACAGACAAACATGCTGCTCGCACAGCAGCTCAGTACGGCACTCATGCTGAGCTTGTGTTGCGTTCAGGCGTTGTCACGTAAATAACTTCCAGCACTTAAACAGGTCATAGCACAAAACAGCAGCATGTCAAGTGACTTTTTACTTTATTATACTCAATAAAATTGTATGTTCCTAAATCTTGAGACACCTCATATGTCAGCTAGACAGACATTTCACCTGCTCATTACTGTGCACACATGTACTGTATGTACTTAGTCCTAAAGAGCCCTTCTGGTGCCAGTAGATACATAGAAACATCCCAGCAGGCTGTGCTTTGCAAGCATGCAAAAAAGTTTCACACATGTGAAAATTATTTTTCATGCGTGTGCTTCACCTCCGCTGCTACAACTCCATCCTAGGGGAAACACTGCTGTGTGCGTTTAGTGCCACAGGTGGATGTGGTAGTCTACTGGTAGAGTAGAGAGAGGGCTAAGTAGCGTTGAAGTAGAGTAGAGCAGGGCAGAGAGATGGAAGCAAAATATATTAAACCCAGTGTTAATACAGCAGAACTGGAGAGAGGGGTGAAAAATAAATAGAGGTGGGCATGGCTCAAGTAGGGCCCAAAATTATAGACGGAGAATGATTGACACATTTTTCACTTTAAGCCCTGACACTGTCATTTTTGTGTAGGAATTAAGCTACAATACATGACATATGTTGTTTTAATTAATAAATACAGTGTGAATAAAGATTACATAACATAAAAATAACTGCAGTCTTTGTTAACTGATAGCTTAAACAAATTAAACAATTTTTATAGGGCAAGTAAAAACTGACTTCGGGCAAGTAGATCTCTGACCAACTTGCCCGACCGGGCAAGTGAAAAAAAACCTTAGCGTTGAACCCTGAAATGTTGATTATACTAATTAGGGCCAGCAGAAATTTCATACTGAGAGAAAATGAGGAGTAAAATGTTGATTTGTTTTGGTTGGATGATCAAAAAAAACCCTGCGTTTTGTTTCAGAAGTATTTTGTTCAGCAGTAAAATAACACGATCACTGCAACGTTACTGTCATGGTGTCTTGTAAAGCTATAGAGAGTTGGGTCCATGTTTGTGTGAATGACACAAAATGAAGACAAATCAATCAAATCAATCGGTCATTTCGTCCAATCTGTGACTGAGCTGTTTGTGTTTGTTGTTTAGCTGACAGCTGAGCTGAGAGAGCAGCTGCAGAGCAAAGAGAAGGAACATGAACTGGCTCTGCACAACCTGAAAGACCAGGTAACACACACACACACACACACACACACACTTGCACATGCACACTCAACCAGGAAACACAGTAAGTCCAAAGAGGGAATGATAGTTTACAGGAAACTCAACGTCCTGACGTTCACACTGTCAGGCATTATGCAGCAGGAGCCTGTGAGCCTGAACTCAGGGCAAATAAAACCTTTGGGAGCAGTGCAATAAAATTCAGACGTAAAAAGAAGCTGTTTTAGATTTTTATCTTCATGTAGAAATAGTTGAACACATTTAGAGTTTCACAGCTCTGCTCACACATCACCAGATAACACAGCTGCTGTACGGCTCCACACTGATCATGACATCAGAGTACAAGTGTCAAACCCAGTTTAATGTCTCTCTGAAAGGAGACTGGTCAGAGGGAGGGAGGGAGGGAGGGAGGAGGAGACAAGGCTTTATGGGATGGATTTGACTCAGACTGACCCCTGAAATCTGTTTCATCACTTTGCCAGTGGAACCTTTGGTGTTTTTCTGCCTGCTGCTCTCTGTGTTTCTGACTTTATCCTTCTCTTCTTCTCCTCCTCTCTTCTTTCTTCTTTCTTCTTCTCACTGTTTTCTGTTTTTGTTCTTTGGTTGTTCCTGTGTGTTTCTATCCTCCTCCTCTTGTTCTGATTTGTGTTTCACTGCTCTTCATTGTGTTCCTTTGTTGGTGTTCCTTTTGGTTCTCTCTGCTGGGTTCTTCCTGTCCTCTATGTCCTGCTGTGTTTGCTGCCTCCTGCCTGTGGTGCGTCGGTACTGCAGGTAGCCAGTCAGAGCGCAGTCAGTCAGGAGCAGGTGGACAACATCCTGCAGGAGAACGATGCTCTGAGGACAAACCTAGCTGCTCTAGAACAGGTAACAAACCTAGAGAACATCACCCAGAAGGTGTTTCATGGACTGACTGAGCTGCCATTAAACACCTCATATACCTGGAGAACCTTACATAGAACCTTAACACTGCATCATGTCTGAGGGCTGAACTAGCTGCTCTACAACATACTGAGACGCTTGACCCCAAAACACAAGACAGGGTTCTATTAAATGTTCTCCTCTGACATGCTATCATCTAACACCTCACCCCTACAACCATTCTCTGAGGGAAATGAGTCACTACAGAACAGTTTCTTATGCCAAAACATTTTTCCAATAATAACGTAACTGCCAGAAACCGATGTGATCGAGTGGATGTGTTAATTGTTTTAAACCTCTTGGCCAGAGAACGTTGTTCCAAGGGTTAACCCAGTTGTTGTAGAACCCACAGTAAACCTGAAGAACATCATGGTTCTAAAGGAAATCATATCTGCCCTCGATCAGGCACGACAAACGCTGAAAATGTAGTTTGGAACCTAAACAAGACTGCGAGGAAAAAAACATGTAGCTCATCTATGAACCTGGAGAACATCACAGAGAACCTCAGGATTCTGTCGACTATAGAACTAGTAATGACACTGAAAAAGCGTCACGTAAAAGTCGACCTACAGACCCAGTGATTCCAGGTGGATTTGTTAACACAGCGTTCTCAGTGTGGACCTGTGCCCGTGCTTACAGGAGAACAGTGCTCTGAGGACTAATCTGTGCGCTCTGGAACAGGTAACTATGTCTCAGACCCGACCTAGACCCCCTCTAGAACCTTGACCTTAGATAGATGGTCTCAAACTAATGTAGACCCCCGTGACTTTGTGTAGAAGGAACATTTCTGAATTAATACAAAGCACCTTCAAAGATCAGCAGCTGTAGAACTGATGTAGAACCTGAACTGTGGCTGCTGTTGGTGCAGCGACACAACATTTAATACTTTATCATAAACACATCTGTCGTCTGGAGTCATTACTGAGTGGTTGGTGTCATTCTGCTGTAGATCAAACCCTCAGTGAGAACCCCACGTAGTGATCGGGACACGGTTGTTCCCTTCACTATGTTCTCCGTAACGAAGGAGTTTCAGCCTCATGATTTACTGAATGAGGTTCCACCAGTGGAACTCAAAGTGTCTCAGCTGGTGAAGACTTGAGTCATCAGTTGTGAGGAAACGTGCAGCAGTAGATACTTCAGACAGTAGGTGGATGGTTCTTTATTGTCACAGCAGGAACACATTAGCCTGGTGAAACCATCCTGATCTCACGAGCTCATATTCGATTTCGCTCCGCAGATCAGTCTGGCCATGCAACCATTAAGGTGAATTCTGGCATCGGTTAAAGCTTACCGGGCCAATCACAACCATTTATTACTTTGGGGCGGGTTATTTGAGATCACGTCATCAGAATTGGAGGGACAAGGAGCGGAGTGAGTGCATTTCGTAAACAACCAACATGGCTTCTGATTTTGAAACTGCGATGGTAAATGTGTTGAACGAACTGGAATGTACGTTTTCTTTAAAAGCAGAACAAACGGCTGCGCTGAAAGCTTTCATTGAACAAAAGGATGTGTTTGCCGTCCTTCCTGTGGGGGTTGGTAAAGGTTTAATTTATCAACTGGCTCCGTTGATCGGGAAAAAGATGGGACCAAGCTGGGAATCACAGCCATGCAACTCGGAGTCCACAGTGAGGAGGAAATCCGCAAAGATGACAACATCATCACAGCTCATCTCCGCTGCAGCTTGCTGGTCTGTTAAAGCGGCGTTGTGCCAGCCTACGACACACGTTTCCTTTACTCTGATTGGTTTTCTGTCTTTCCAATTGCGTGAAGGGGCACTTTGAGTGACAGCCGTTGATACCGCCCCTCGGGAATAGAGGAAATGTACAGCCCGTGTCCAGACCTATTCACGTTTCGCCAGGCTAGGAACACATATCCACACATACATGAAATAAACACGTGGTCATGTCTCCATGTTGGCCGCTGTGTTAAATAAACTCAGATCTGTACAGCAGTGTCAGCGAGGCGGTGTGATCGTAGCAGAAGGGACAAACTGCTGCTATCAACACCAGCTCCATTTTAAAGTCGTGTGTCTCCGACCAGATGGCGGTGATGTGAAGAGCGGGCCGGGGGGGCGATCAGTGTCATTTTATATTATGGGTGCTAGAAGAGAGAGGCGGCTCCATCCTTCATGTCTGAGAGATTAGAGGAGATATATATTTGTGTTTATTACGACTTTGTTTTATTTCTGTCAGAGCACATGGAGACATGTTTGTGTCACAGTTGATAGTGTTCATGCAGTTTATAATGACAGGGAAATATCTGATACTAAGCTAATGGACGTTATGCAGCATAGTGTCGTTATATCGTATCAATACACACTGCCAAGTATTATTTATTTTATAAATTATTAATGTGACATTTTTTCAGTCGACTACACACATGTTGCTACAGATAAAATGATTCATGTGAGATGAACAGACCGAAAACTTTATACAGATGTTGACATGTTTGAGGACATCATTAGATTTTGTCAGGTCAGATGTAGATGACTGAATGAAATAAAGACAGAGCCGTCGTAAGTCACGTCTGCTCCGTACTACAGAAACCTAGAAGCCGACCACAAACAAGCACATTTAGATAAAAACGTCATCGTCATCATGAAATGTGTGTGTTTAATCTGGTGGAAGGATTTTTCAGTCAAAGGTGAACTAACAAAGATACGATGGGTTATATTTTGATTTGACTCAGAAGTGACACCAAAGTCTGGCTCCTCTAACGCCGTCACCGACATCATCACCTTTCCTTTTTTCACAGTTTCATTAACTCCAGGTCGCCTCTTTGACCTCAGATATTAGCGTGCTAACGTTAGCTCTGTCTGTTAGCTGCACAGCGTTTCCACCTGGCTGTAATAAGAACTGGTTTGTGAGCTGCAGCCTGTTTTTATTTGGTGATAAAAACTAAACTCAAACTTACTTTAGCTGCTGCAGCTGACTCCAGTACTTTAACAAGAACCCGAACATCTGAAGAACCTGAACTAGAACTGTGTGTGTTCTCTGTGTCATTCATCTTCATCTCATCTGCTTCACTGAAAACACCGACTGTGATACAGAATTCTGCTGTCAAGGTTAAAGTAGATGACAGTGTGCTGTCCTCTGTGTTCATCTCCTGTCCTCTACTGTCTCCTAATGCTGACACGTGTCACACTTCTGTCATCATGCTGCTTTCTGCTAAATTCTGTCTGTTGTTTTTGGCACGTGTTGCTGTCACCTGTCGTCCTCTGTGTTCCACTGTCTGTAATGTTCACGGCTTCATCCTCATTAATCCTCTCCATCATCACACTCTGTACTGAGGGACTGTTGTTTACAAAAGAATGATGAAGTAAACAAAGTTTGTGTGATGACCGTGTGCAGATCCAGACGGTGAAGACGCAGGAGATGAATCTGTTGCGTGAGCAGCAGGATGCGCTGACGGCCGAGCTGCAGCAGAGACGAGCTGAACAGGAGAGTCTGTTGGCTCAGAGGGACGACCTGGACTCCCAGCTGCAGGTAACACACACACACACACACACACACACACAGGTGAGACCAATGCTGGTTCACTTTAATGGACGACAGATTTAGTACGTTTTATATTTCTCGTCTGTTTCCTTCAGGAGTCGAGTTTCGCCAACAGGAAGTTGTTGGAGCAGTTAACAGAGGAAGGACAAGAGAAGGAGAAACTGCTGAGAGATCTAGACGAGGCTAAGAAGGTACACACACACACACACACACACACACACACACTTGTTTGTGTGATGAACATAAAGACACATTAAGCCATTAAGCTTCTAAACACACTAATGAACATCATCACTAATGTGTGTGTGTGTGTGTGTGTGTGTGTGTGTGTAACAGACAGCAGAGAAGAGGAAGGCCATGTTGGACGACATGGCCATCCAGCTGAACCAGGAGAAGTCCGACCACAAGGAGGCGCTGTCAGACCTCAAGCTGCAGCATGAGAAGGAGGTTGTGTGTTTTAGATTTCATCTCTCTCACTTCTCTTCTTCAGTATTCTCTTTATTCCTCCTCCTTCTCAGTTTTTCTTTTCCCGACGATTTATTTTTTATTTATTTCTTTTATCTGTTTTATGTTGTTTCTTTCCTTCAGTCCGCTGTTACTGATCCGTTCTTTTTCCCTCTTCTTCATTTTTATTTGCGTCTCATTCAGCTGCAGAAATATTAAACTGTTGTATCAGACTTTATAAATGATTTCAGGTCAAATGTTTTTCTGTCTCCTCTCATTTCTTCGTTTACTCTCCTCATTTCCTTTCCTTTCCTTCCTCCCCTCTCCTCTCAGGTCCTTGGGGTGAGGGCTCGTTATGAGAAGGAGCTCAGAGGACTCCATGAAGACAAGAATCGCTCAGAGGAGGAGATCCGACAGCAGCTCAGAGATGAAAAGGTAAACCGGAGGGGAGACAGAAAGGAGGTGCAGCAGGGACAGGAAGTGAAAGTTGAGGAGGAGAGGAAGGAGTTGGAAAATAAATCTGACAGTTATCTAGTAAAGAATGATGGTGGTGAAACAGCAGCTTCTCATGTTTGATCCTGTGCCGTCCACATGTGATCATCGCACGTTGTATTAATGTGTATTTGTGTGTTTGTGTGTTTTGAGGCTCGGACGAAGGAGCTGGAGGGTCTCCAGCAGCGGGTGGAGGAGCTGCAGGCTCAGGTTCTGTCCATGGAGGGAACCAAAGGATGGTTTGAGAGACGACTGAAGGAGGCCGAGGTCAGTCTGACAGGAGGTCGTGTCCTCACGCACCTGACATGGAGACGATGGAGGGTTAGGCTAACCCACCATCATCTCCACCGTGTGTGTCTCCTCAGCAGCTTCATGACTTTCTGTCCAATCAGAGACTCTGAACGCTGACAGTAGAACATCGTAACATGAGCTCCAGATCACGTGTGAAACATTATTTATATATATCCAAAGTATTGGATGGAATTTTTTTAGCTAGCCAATAATACACACACACACCATATTAGATCAGTGTATCTGATGCACCTCCATCTTTATAAACAGTTTGTGAGTTTAACACACTGATAGTTTAAATAATGGACACAGTCACCCGTTCATTTTTGGTTTCCGGCTTTGAAGCTTCGAGTTTGTCATTTCAGCCGTAGCTACCTCAGATTTTAGGAGAGAAGTGACCAAATTTGGACAGGAAGGCGGCACTAAGCCTAATGCTAGCTGCTATTTGGTTAGCATGTCGTATTTACAGCTATGGCTAACTGACAATGCTAATGCTAATTTTTGCTGCTGAAAAACTGGCTTAAAAACATTTAAACAAAATGTTCTCAGTAGAAAAACAGAACATGCGACTCTTTAGAGGATCTTTGACTTCAACTGAACTCTGACAAGATTTTTCAGGGTGTCCGCGGGGTCTTAAAAAGTATTAAAAGTTGATAAATCAAATGTCAGAAAATTAAGGCTCTTAAAAAGTATTAAAAAGTCTTAATCAATTTTATGAAGTATTACATTTTCTTGGCATTCAAGCTTTGACAAAAAGTATCCATGAATGTATAATTTATTTTCCTCCTCGCGACTATTACAAACAACGATGTGTAGGTAGGCACACTCGGACTGCCACTCGGGGCCGTGCGCATACCTGTGCGACATCACGCGACGGCGGACGTCTAGGCACCAAACAGAGGAGCAAAAGACCATTAAAAAATCCCTCTCATCTTACCTGAGTTGTGTTGTATGTTTGTGCTCCATAGATTTAATTGTGAACTACAACTGTTTAGTAAGTTAAAGATGCGTTGCTGCTAATGAAAGCTTGAAGTGGTGATGAGGTCTTAAGGTTTTTTTGGAAGGTCTTAAAAAAGTCTTAAAAAGGTATTGAAATTAACCTCAGGATTCCTGCGTGTACCCTGTTTTTATAGACCAAAACTTTACAGTAAACTTTCATGAACTGAAAACCTGCCCGTGCTCTGAATCTGGGGTCACACCATGCTGACATTATCTAACACACATTATTGCAATTGGTAGCAACTTGTCAGTAGATGACACCCACCTGTCAATCAAAGAGGCCCTGCCCTCAAATATGTGTAACTTTGAAACATAATAAATGTAAACAGGTGAGTTATGTAAAGATTTAGCTAGCAGCTAACTGCTACCGTGGTGGACAACTTTACAGCTCTGTACATTTGGTCCGTCCAAAAAGTCACGGCTCTGGATGTAGATTTCTCCATGTTGTTACCGGCTTCTTCTTCTCTTACACATTTAATGCTATTGGACTTCCGGGTCAAAGCCCGGGGCGGAAACTGTGGAGCATGCTCAGAGCGCCTCGGCCAGTTTGGGTCTGATTGACTGTATACATGCAGGAGTCACATGATCTGGGTGTGTTAGTCCCACTGTGACACATTGTTTACAGGGATTTTAAATAAATCTGTTTTCTCTGTCGTCATGGAAACGCACCGACAGTTTTAGTAGTGTGGCGGTAAATCGGGGGAGAACTACTTTAACTTTTTATAATCGTATGAATAATATAATGTGAATTAATCTGACGTCTTATTTGATCTCTGCAGGAGAACATTGAGAAGAACTCTCTTGAGCATCAGGAGGAGATCCAACGGCTGCAGAAAGAACACACACTCCAGCTGGAGGTACACACACACACTCACACAGAGAATACACACCTCCACACACACAGATCACACACGTTTCCGAACATGTTTCAGAAAGCATCTTTGTAAACATAAATATGAGTGTGTGGGTGTTTGTTTATACATGCAGCCAGTGTAGGTGTGTGTATTGTGTATTGTGTTGTGTGTGAGCGTGTTGAATGCGGCCCAGCTCTAATTGAATGTGTGTTTCTAATTAAAGCGTGGACGTCTCCATGGTAACGGCGGCGGGTTAAAGCGCGTTAGCAGCAGATCAGAGTGGAGGAGGCTCATGTGAACACTGACAGTCTGTTCCGGAGACTCTGAACATTCACACCATCTGTCAGCATGTTGCTTCGAAACACACTCCGCTCACTGCGCACTGTCTCAGTACAGATCCTTCAGGGTCTGTTTTCTTCTTCTGTGGTTCCTGCTCTTCTCTGACCACATGACTCCCCCTCTTATTTTACACTGACAGCTGCAGCACAGGGACAAGACTGTGTTTACCTGCAGTCAGTGTGTTGGAGGCGAGGATGGAAGAGTTTGTACCAATGTGAGGTACTTGTTCTTGAGTTTTCTGATCTTACCTCACCTTCTACTTGTACTCCATTACTTACTGACAGCTTCAGCTACTTTACAGATTAAGGTGACATGTGTGTGCCTCTGTGCTGGTGACAGCCATGGCTGAAGGCATTCTGTTTTAGGGTTGTCCGTCCCTCTCATTCTCATGAAGGTAACACTTGAAGAACAACTGAAGAGAATTTCTTCAGATTTGGCACAGATGTTCACACCTGCTCTGTCCAGTGTGTTTGTCCCCTCAGTGTGGTTCATTTGTGCAGGTGTGAACACACCAAAACAACCGGACTGAGACCTTCTTGAAGAGGTGGTCTCAGTCCGGTTCCAAAGGAACTCTGGTGCGGTTGGTTTGTGAAGGTGTTGCGACCTGGATGTGAAGCAACTGCAGTCACATGACACATTGTTTGGGTTAAACATGAGCATGTTACAGTCCTGGAGGATTATTAATGTGCACCTCCTCCTGTACTGCCTTAATATGCACATTCAGCACATCCAATGCATCAAAACATTGTTTTCTAGTTGGAGCCGCGCCTCGTTTTCAAACTGTATGGTTTGACTAAAATGAACAATGACAGCAATATAGTCCACGATGAGCAGCGCTAAAATCAACCTGCGTAGTTGTCCCTCCATTGTGACATTAGAAAGTGTCACATTTATCTTGCAAGTGTACTCTTCTTCAACGTTTGCTTTACTTCCTGGATTTTTCCCACATGGAAATTCTGACCAATCAAGAGCAGCTTTCTCACACAAGGCATTTGATCTGGTCCTCTTGTAAATGCTGCCGTGAGAACACGAACCAACTCTAGGCAATTATACAACTTTGGAACAACATGAGTCCCTGATTCAGACCAGAGGAGACCACTCTAGGGCTGACAGCAGCCTGAGACTCGACACCTGTACGGCTCGTGCAACTGACAATTCAGACCGGTGTTCATCCATCTGCACCAACCATGTCATGATATCTTGTCAGAAAGGAGCCAAACAGCGATCCAAATTAACGCTACATTTTGATGAGGGGAAAAAAGAAACTGCTTTCTTTCAAAACAGTTTATTTAAATATTTCAGCGTACTTGTTACATAAACTAAGAGCTGACAGTCATATACTCTTTACACTGTTTCAGGTCGACACACAATCTGACTAATATTTAATTAAAGGAGCCTCAAGACTGAATTAATAAATGAAGAAAAAATATATTTTTACTCCTGATTTGATCTGATGATTTATCACCTTGCAGTCATTTTTCAGGACATTTTTCAGCCCAAGACAAACACGTGACTTCCTCTGCTTTTCAGAATAAGAAAATAAGGTCTTAACACAGCATAGATATTAAAGACATGTAGAAATATGATGAATTCGATATATTTGCAGGAGGTATAACATTTTGTGAAGTCATACACAGTGTGATTCTGGGCTTACAAGAATACAAGACATGTTTTATTTATAGTATGGAGATGGACTGCAGCACATACAGAAAAATGAGCAAATAAGTCTGTAAGAAAGAGACAAAAGCAAACTAACAAACACAAACATGTCACACACATGTTCCCATACGTCACTCTACAGGGTCACATGATCACAGAGCAGGTTCATGATTATGTAGCTTATCTTCTATTTTGATATGAGTCCATCACCTGTCTCAAGGAGATACTCCTTTCTCCTGATCATCATTTATTCTGCTTAGCATTATTTAGCTATTTTCATCAACTTGACTGTTGACCTTTGACCTGTTGACCTTTGACCTGTTGACCTTTGAATTTGATGAAGATCAGAGTAGTTTTATTCTGCTGTGGTAGAGACATATGTGAACACGTGTGTTGCAGAGCTGCAGTTATGAAACAGTGTCAGTTATCTCTGTTCATACGTGTGTAAAGCTTCAGGTGTGGAGTCCAGTGAAGTCAAACTGATCCACAGAGACAGAAAATGTCTCTAATTTGTTTTCGACCAACTTGTAAAGAAACAGCAGAGTTAGTCTTCACAGTGAAACGAGTCAGACTGCACACAGACAGAATAATGAGATCACATAATAAAAATGAAAAGCCATTATCACCAAACAATTAACTCTGCACATAAAAACACAGAATGTTCTGAAGGAGGCTCTTACCTTCGTTATCTTTACCCTTTGATAACGAACCAATAAAGTACAACCCGCCGTGCATCATGGGATATGTCAGTGTGGATGTAACAAGTACTTAGAGCCAATCAGATAACCCGACTGACTCTGTGGTCCTCCGAGGAAACAGTTTCCCCCTGACTGATTACTGTGTGTGTGTGTGTGTGTGTGTGTGTGTTATCTGCAGGATAACAGCTGCCACTAAGAGCAGAATGAGGAAACTTAATAGGAAAAGTTAATTAATGATGGAGGAAGTCTAATTAGCGTGCAGGTCGGGTGTTGTGCAGGTACGCGGAGCATCGTAGGTTTGAGTTTCAGTTTTTTCCTGTCTGACTGACTGAACACGAACTCATCATGGTGTGTTTAAAATAATCACCTGTGTCTTCAGACAACATGAGTGTGTTCCTTCAGTTCAGATGAGACCTGATCGCTGCAGCATCTCATTTATCATTATTGAACTGGATCAAACACACTCATGTCACTGTGTAGAAACAAAATGAAATGTATTCACACTGATTGAAAAGAAGGAAAGACTTTTGTTTGGTAGAGATGCTCCACAGTCGGGTTGGATATGACACAGACAGAATCACATGTGGAGCCCAAACAGCTCCTACACACTCTACTGGAGGGAAATCGACCCCGTCTGCAGCTACGTAACAAGCAATATCAGTCTTTAAACACCGGGACATTGTTGGACGTGCGCAGCAAGGAAGAGGAAGCTTTGGAGGGAGCAGAGCGTCCCGGCACAGTGCGACCTCATCTCAACGAGGAGGTCTTGTGGTCGGGGAGGTGCGCCGACAAGAGCAGGCAAAGAGGTGCACGAAGGCCGTCTCTCAAGCACAACAAGGGCAGTGGATGAGACGGGAGGGAGTTGGTTTTGGGTTTCAAAGTCTCTTTGGTTAAACCGTTTCAAGGAGTCAACAAAACCACCATTGCATATGCTGCAGGCCAACAACAAACAACAACACAAAGAGAGTTTCAGAAGTTCATACTCAGCGTCCTCCGTCCTCCCCCACAGAGCATAAAACCCCCCAACAGCCCATGTATGAGTGAAGTCCTGCACATTGTCCATCATTTGATGATGAACATGTTCCACCCTCAGTCGGGCCTTCAGCAGTCCTCTCAGAACCAGCACCAGCTCCACGCTGCCCACACTTTGAGCCTGGTGTCAACGTGTCAGCCACAAGAGAAAGTTCTCTTGGGAGGAGTTGTGGGACAAACAAACTAGCTTCATGATATGAGCCACATATGATGTCCTGCCAATGAGACGGAGAAGACCCTACGTGCTCGCTTTGCCCTTCTCCAGCAAAGCTGAAACACATTCTGATTGGCTGCAAGATGGGCCTGACAAAGGTTCTACCCTGTTAGAGTGTCGAGCACAGGGATCAGCAACCTGCGGCTCTTTAGCCCCTCAGTAATGACTCCCTGTGGCTTTGACCAAAAATTAGGCTACATGGAATTTAATCATCAGAACATTTTAATTTTCATTTAGTGTCGTCGTCGTCGTCGTCCAAAATGATTCTTACATTATGTAAACATGTGTAACATATAGTCCTAAAACAATTATAAAAAACGTTTTAACTATCATCAACCTAAGTGTGAGTCACAGTGACGTCCACAGCCTGGAGCCTTTTGTCTGAATGTTGCTGAACATCAGGAGCGGTGGCTCATCTTGAGTTTCTTCAGTGAAGCCAGCTGTGGATTACAAATCCAGAAAGGAAAAGTCTTTGAGGAAAATATTGAATTCATTTTAAATATTATAATAATGCACAAACAGATTTGTTTACTTTAGCTGCAAGGTACCAAATATTCATAAATATTTTACTTCACAGTCACCACCTAATGGTAAATATTATATATTATATTTGGACCAAAAATGGCTCCTCTGGTAGTTAAGGCCCTGACACACCAAGCCGAAGGTCGGCCGTCAACCAAAGCCGGGCCGTCGGTGAGCGTCTGTTGGTGTGTCCCGCACTGTCGGCACTTTGGCATCGGCGGCTTTTCGGCTGATTGAGCATGTTGAATCAGCGGCGGAGCTTGTCGGTGAGAGAGATCACTCTGATTGGCTGTTCAGGTTTTATTTCCTCGCCCCTGTAGCGAGTGAATCTGCCTGTAGTGAAACCGGGGCTAACCGGTGCTTCCTCCTCAGGCTCCACTTCACTCAGCTGCCCCACAGACCCGCTGCTTCTTCACACTTTAACCTGAATAACAAACCGGAGCTAGCTGGGAGCAGCTAGCGGAGCGTTAGCCGCAGCATGACCGGAGGGAAGCACAGCCAGTTAGCCTCCGCTAGTCTCTGAGCTAGCCCCGGCTCTCCGTTTGGATCCAACCGGAGCACCGAGCCCTGGTTTGTTATTCAGGTTAAAGTGGGAAGAAGCAGCGGGTTTATCGGGCAGCTGAGTGAAGTGGAGCCTGCGGAGGAAACACCGGGACCGTCTGGATGTAATAGTCCGTGGAGGTGCTGCGGTGCTCGGCTGCACAGATAGGAAACCCCTCGGCTGACAGGATGTACCACTCTCTCACTCCGCTCTCTCTCACGCAGGCGCAGAACGTACGTGCTACTTGGCCGTCGGATGTAGTCCGTGTAGTGTGTTCAAATGCAACTGACACAGGGCGACGTGAGGCGACGTAGACGACGCAACGGTTGGCTTTCGTCGCCGCTAGTTCTTTGATGTCTGTTTGGTGTGTCCGCACCTTTACCCTCCACACCTGTCTGTCCGTCATGATTGATCTGACACGCTGCTTATATTTTGATTTTCTTGCATCTTTCTTTCTGTTGGCTGTATTTCAGTGTAATATGAACGCAAAGGCTCATTCTGCCTGATGAGCTGTGTGTGTGTGTGTGTGTGTGTGTGTGTGTGTGTGACTGTGACATTAGAGGGAATTAACAGACTGGGTTGTTTTCCTGGAGAACTCAGTGTTTTCTGTGTGTCAGGTGGGCGGCTGCAGCCTGTGGGTGTTTTTAATGTAGATTTTAGTCAAATTAATTAGCCGCAGAAGATTAGAGGGGAATTAAATGTAGTGTTTTTTTCTTCTTCTCTAAATTAATCCCTCAGTCAGCTGGATTAGGAGCGAGGGGGCATCAGTGGAGGTGGAGATGTGACTTGTTTTAAATATTCTTTTCTTTGAGCGGGAGAGCACAGAGGAATAAGAGTTTCTAAGAAGGGTCACTGTCTCTTTTTAAAGAACAGACACACATTACGAGTGTGGTCACAGTGAGCTGGAGCTGATGATGCTGCTGTACAGTGTGTGATGGTTTCCACTCTGCACTGGTTCTACATGTGTCAGGAAACTTATGGATTCAAATAAGTGTCAGTGAGCGTTAGTTTGTGCATTGAAGTTCAGGAATGATTTCAGACTGTGGTTGTTTATCAGTCTGTAAATCTGTGACAGAGGTCTGAGAGATTCAAGTCAGTGAACGTGGGGAGAAGATTCAGAGTTGGATCTTCACAGTATCAAGTTGTACTATTAGTACTTGTGAGTTAAATGTGTTCCTGTGTGACCTCAGTGCAGCTCTCTGCTTTGAGTGTCAGATGTTCACAGAAGAAGAGACTTTATGTTTCACACTTTGATCGATGTTACTTTTCCTCCTCCTGTTACAGATCTTTTATTCTCAGTCACAGATATACAGAGAGTTTTAAAGGGATGAATTCACACAAAATAGATCGCGGCCACTGATGCATCATGAGCAGCACATTATGTGCAGCTGCTGTGTGCCTCATCTCAAGGTCTGACTGACAGAAGATACAGTGCTGATGATTTTACAGCACAAATGATGAATAAATAAAAAACGAGCTCCCAAACACGGCGTCAGGTTTTACAGCTGAGTGCAGTTTGCTGTTTTTTGTGTCTGATTTCAGTCGTCCATGTTGGAACGTGTGAATGTTGCCTTTGTGTGAAGAACGCAGCCGGCAGATCGTTGAAGAAGAGAAGTAAGGTGCAGAGGAACGCCATGTTATAACGCTCGTTACCAGTGTTAACCACAGGATGACAGTCTGTGTGTGATGTTAGCTGACAGGGATCAGCTCTTTGTGGGTCTGTGAACGCAGCGCAGTCAAAACTCTTCATGGGCTCATTTGTCCCTCAGCAGCAGTTTGTGGAGTTTTGTGTCGTGGGGTGAATTCAGGGTGGAGTCCATCTGATCAGAGCTGATTGATGGATGAGAGGAGCAGCTGCTGCAGAGGGAAACTTTTAAAGCCAGCGCAACGAACGGTTAAGTTCCACTGTCACAGCGCCACACTGTGGCAGCACAGAGCAAGTGTGTGGTGCAGTTAATGACTGAACAGTATCCGTGTTCCAACAGGGCCCCTCGCGACAGTCCACAAATAGAGAATCAGAACGTGGCAGCAGATGTTTGAATCATGGCGGGCCGTTAAATAAAAAAAAAAAGAATGTTTGGGAAACCTACGAGCTCTCTGAAGACACACCAGTGTGTGTGTGTGTGTGTGTGTGTGTGTGTGTGTGTGTGTGGCTGTCAGCTCTGATCTGTGTGAACTGGACTGGTTCTGCAGTGAAGCTCATCTGCATCCAAAGGGGCCAGTTTTGCAGCTCGTGTCCTCGTGTGTCCTCATGTGTCTCTGTGTCCTGCAGGAGAGGCAGTCAGAGATGGAGGGGGTGAAGCAGCAGCTGGTGGAGGTGGAGAAACAGAAGGAGGAACACAACGACACCATCGGAAAACTCAAACAGGTGACAGCAGCACGTTTAGATTCTTTAAATGTTTATTTCATCATCATCGTTTTTATTATTTAACTGGTTCTGAAACTTTTCCCTCAGCTCAGTGGAAACCAGTGAAATGTTCAGTAAGCTCTTTACAGCATTCAGGAAGTGACCAAATGAGTGTCACAGTTCAGTCTTGACCTTTTGGGAATATTAACTGTGACAAAGAAATATTAAGTCAGAGATCCACTTCCTGTGTTTCAGAGCTTTCACCCTGATGTCTCTTTATTCATCAGCTCACAAACATTTAGGATCTCTTACCTGAACACTGCCGTCCTCTCAGAGGGCTCATGTCACACCCACGTTCTCACCGGCTCCGCGAAGAATTCAGGATTCAGTTCAGGATTCTTGTGATTACTTTTAGAGCCCAGCCTTGGTTGAGCAGCAGCTCTCTGAGATAAGATACAGCTTTATTTATCCCTGGGGAAATTATTGTGCAGCAGCTGCAGAGCAAACCAGGGAAGAGATATAAAATAAAATATAAAATATCAATAAGGTGTAAAAGAAAAGTCTGATCAGGGTTTGGAGGCTCTCCAACCTTCAGAGCTCGTTAGCAGCGTTCTGGACCTCAGATCAGTCGACTCGTTTATAAGCAGCTCAGATGTTTGGTTTTATCTTCATGATGTCACATGACGTGTCGAGCTGTTAGCGAAGGTGTTGCATGAATAAAGTTTTACTTGTTTACAAACAATCTGAACTCTACATTTGTAAGATACGTTTTAAAAAGCTGGATAAACATCGAAATAAGTTTGAGTTTCATTCTTTGTATCTTTAACCTCCATCATTCTGTCTCTGTGTCTGTAGGAGATCAAAGACACCGTGGACGGTCAGAGGATTCTAGAAAAGAAGGGAAGTGCGGCGGTGAGTAAATGTTACTGGACTGATGATGTCACCACAGACGGACACACAGAGTGTAGAATAGACATGACAGAGAGACAGAATGTGTGTTTTGCAGAGTAATTTAAGAGCAGCCGTGCATGGAAAATAATAATTAGAAAGTAAGTCTCTGACTGTGCATGTGTGTGTGTGCGCTGTGTGTGTGCATGGGTGTGCATGTGTGTGTGCATGTGTGTGTATACGTGTGTGCGCAGCTGAAGGACTTGAAGCGGCAGCTGCAGCTGGAGAGGAAGAGAGCCGACAAACTTCAGGAGAGACTCCAGGAAATACTGACCAACAGCAAGACTAGGACAGGTACACACACACACACACACACACACACCTTTTTACATCCTAAATGAGTGATGTCACCATGATGTCACATTACTGTCTGGTCTCCAGTGGATTTATTTCAGAGTCTGTAAATAGTTTTAAAGCTCCAGTGTGTTGAATTTAAATCAGGATGAGTTGTTTATTATAATAATAATAATAATAATAATACATTTTATTTGAAGGTGCCTCTCTTGGTACTGAAGGACACCGTACAGATACACAAAATGACATTAAAAAGACATTAAAAGGAAAAAAAAAAAGTTATGTTATTAATATGGGATTGAAAGGATGGTGTGCTGTCAAGGATGACAGCCAAACTCTTAACATGGGGGGAGGGTGAAATGGAGGAGTTATCAATAGTGAGAGAAAAGCTTGTCGGTTTTGGATAAAGTGGATTTGGTGCCAGTGAGGAGAACCTCAGTTTTGTTACTGTTTAATTTAAGGAAGTTTAGGGTGAATCAGGTTTTTATTTCAGTGATGCAATCAGTGAGGGAGGTGGGCGGGAGAGTGGACGAGGGTTTAGTGGTGAGGTAGAGCTGGGTGTCATCAGCGTAACAGTGGAAGTGAATGTTAAATTTGCGGAAGATATTGCAGAGGGGAAGGAGGTAGGTGATGAAGAGGAGGGGCCCCAGGACAGAGCCCTGGGGCACACCTAAAGTGACTGAGGAAGGGATGGATTTAAAGGACTTGAGTTGAATGAACTGAGTGTGGCCAGAGAGGTAAGACGTGAACCGGTCTAACGGAGTGTGGGTGATGCCAATGGAGGATAGCCTGTTGAGGAGGGTGGTGTGACAGATGGTATCAAAGCTACACTCAGGTCGAGGAGGATGAGGATGTTGAGGAGTCCAGAATCAGCTGCCATAAAGAGGTCATTGGTGATTTTGATGAGTGCTGTTTCAGTGCTATGGAGTGGGCGGAAACCGGACTGGAACTGTACAGGTTATTGTGGGATAGGTGAGAATGGAGTTGGGAAGCAACTGTTTGTTCGAAGATTTTGGAGATGAAGGGTAGGTTGGAAATTGTTGAAGTTGGAGGGGTTGGCGCCAGGTTTTTTCAAAATTGGGGTAATGGCAGCAGTTTTGAAGGATGTAGGGACAGTTCCAGTGGTGAGAGAGGAGTGGATGATGGCAGAAATGAGGGGGACCAGAGAGGGGAGGCAGGCTTTAACAAGTTGTGTGGGGAGGGGGTCGAGGTGACAAGTGGATGGCTTGGATTTCTGGATGAGTTCTGTGATTTCTGAGAGAGTGGGGAGTTGGAAGGAGGAGAGTGAGTGTGTGGATGGGTGAAAGTCGGCTGAGATGCTGAGGTGAGGGTTTGAGCCAACGTGCTGGTGGATATTCTTGATTTTTGCAGTGAAAAAGGACATAATGGAGTTGCAGAAGGAGGTTGTGTACAAGTGAGGGGGGAGAGAGTCCTGGGGTTGGGTGATATTGTTAAGTAGGGAGAACAGTGACTTGGAGTTTTCTTTATTTGCAGTGATTATACTGGAGTAGTGGTGGGTTTTGGTGCTGGCAATGGAGTCCTTATAATGTAAGATGTGGTTATTGTACATTTCTTTGTGAATAGTGAGACCAGTTTTTCTATAAAGTCGTTCAAGTTGCCGACCTTTGGCTTTCATGAGAAGAAGATCAGGGGTGAACCAAGGGGTGGAGACGGAGAAAGAAACAGATCTGGTTTTTAACGGAGCAAGAGAATTAAGAATATTATGGGGTCCAGTGTTGTAATGAGAAACCAGATTATCAGGGGTGGATAGAGTGTGGATGTCAGGGAGGCAGAAGGAGTGGATACTTGAAGTGAGAGTGGCGGGGTTAATGTTCTTTATATTCCAGAATGAAATGAGGCGTGGTGTCTTAGAGATGGAGAGAGGGAGTTTCACTGTAAATGAGAGGAGAAAGTGGTCAGGTATGGGGAGTTCATCAGCTGTAAGGTCAAGAGGGGTGACACCAGAGCAGCAGATTAAGTCCAGAATGTGTCCTTTGGAGTGTGTGGGAATAGTGGTCTGCTGCTGACATCCAAAACTCTCTAAACAGGATGTGAAGTCTTTGGTGAGAGGCAGATTGATATTGTCCATGTGGATATTGAAATCATCCAGCAGTATTATGTTTGGTGAGAGAGAGAATAGATGGGTGAGGAAAGCAGCAAAGTCATTTAAAAAGTCACTATTGGGTTTGAGGGGCAGTAGACAGTAGCAATGATGGTTGGAGTGGGACCAGACAACTCGCAGACAGTGGATTCAAACGAGCTGGAGATGGGCACAGACACCGGTGAGACTTTCCACTTCTCGCAGTAAATTATCGCGAGACCTCCTCCCCGGCCGGAGCCACGGGGTTGACAGATGTAAACAAACCCACTAGGAGTGGATTCATTCAGCTGGGAGAAGTCGTTGGGCTGTTGCCATGTCCCAGTTAAACAAAGAAAGTCTAGCTTACGGTCAGTGATGAGGTCCTGGATGAGATGTCCCTTGCTTGTCAGTGAGCGGATGTTGAGCAGAGCGAAGTAGAGTGAGGTGTTGTCGCAGCTGGTGGTGGTGCTAGCCGACCGAGCTAGGCGGGCTAAGACGCTGTGGTCAACAGCCCGGCTGGTGGAGCGTGGAGGGTGTGGAGAGCTGGACTTTATTGCTGTTGAGCTGTTATGGAAATTCCGTCGGGACCCTCGGTGGATGTATCTCCGGCGGGGCTGGAAGGTGATGTCCGGGTGAAGGTGCAGTGCCTCTGGCGCAGGTCCAGGCAGGTGACAGGCCCATCTCTAAGCTGCCTTTTATCTCCAAAATCTTAGAAAAAGTTGTTCATGCTCAGCTAAAATCGTTTTTAGATGAGCATAATGTCCTGGAGATCTTTCAATCAGGCTTTAAAACCCTGCATAGCACCGAGTCGGCTTTAGTAAGAGTTTTTAATGACATCCTACTGGCAAATGACTCTGGTGACCATGTAATTCTTGTTTTGTTGGACCTAACAGCGGCTTTTGACACCGTGGACCACAATACCCTAGTGGCTCGGTTACGCCACCTAGTGGGCATCTGTGGTACCGCACTGGAGTGGTTCAGATCTTATCTGGCTGACCGAAGCATGAGTGTAAGCCTTGGAAACTCAGAATCCAGCTCTGCTCCACTGCCGTATGGGGTTCCACAGGGGTCGATTTTAGGGCCCCTGCTTTTTTCTTTGTATTTACTGCCCCTGGGATCCATCCTGAGAAAGCATGGCATCTCTTTCCACTTCTATGCTGACGATAGTCAGATATATGTGCCGCTAAAAAAGAAAAATGCCTTCTCACTCACACCACTTCTGGCATGTCTTGAAGACATCAAAGAATGGATGGCCTTGAACTTTTTAAATTTTAATGAGAAAAAAACAGAAGTGATGGTGTTTGGTCCCAGTGGCCTTTGTAAACCTCCCCCTGTTGACTTGGGCCCTTTGGCAGATTTTTTTAAGCCAACAGTCTCAAACTTGGGTTTTAAGATGGACAGTGATTTTAAATTGGATCGGCAAATTAGCTCTGTAGTGAAGTCCAGCTTTTTCCAAATTAGACAGCTGGCTAAGGTGAAACCTTTCCTTGCACAACAGCACTTTGAAACAGTAATCCATGCCTTTATTACATCTCGGCTGAATTACTGTAATGCACTTTATTTTGGAGTCAACCAGTCCTCCCTCGCACGTCTCCAGTTGGTGCAAAACGCAGCTGCACGACTGTTAACTGGAGTACGTAAGAGGGAGCACATAACTCCCATCCTGGCCTCCCTCCACTGGCTACCTGTGCACTTTAGAGTCCATTTTAAGATTCTTTTATTAGTTTTTAAATCTTTACATGGTCTGGCCCCACCTTACCTCTCTGAGCTTCTTCACCCCTACGCTCCTGCTCGGTGCCTCAGGTCAGCTGATCTGCTGCTTCTGGAGGTGCAGAGGTCCAAACGGAAGCTCAGAGGGGACAGAGCTTTTTCCATTGCCGCTCCTAAATTGTGGAACGAGCTACCCCTCCACATTAGACGAGCCTCCTCACTGTCCATTTTTAAAACTCGTCTAAAAACCCATTTTTATTCCTTGGCTTTCAACTCCGCATGAGACTCTGTTTCTGTTTTAGTGTTTTATGGTTTGTTTTATTTATTGTTTTATTGTTTTTAAATTATTTTAAAAACAATAAACAATTATTTTAGTATTTATTTCCTGTTAATTGTTTTATGTCCCTGTGTTGCTTTGTCTATTTATGTACAGCACTTTGTTTCAGCCGTGGCTGTTTTAAAGGGCTATATAAATAAAGTTGAGTTGAGTTGAGTTGAGCCGCAGCAGGTCAGTGGCCGAGTACTGAAGCAAACCCGTCACTGGCAGGTGAACAGGCAGTAGAAAGAGCCAGGCACAGACAAACAAGATGTATGTCCTACCGGCCCACCTTGTGGACGAGGACTTAGGCAGCGTCGACGGCCAGAAAAAACGCCAGGTGAGGCTCAAGCCGGGACAGGACAGGTGAGCTAACAGTTAAGACTCACACAGACGGTAGTGCCGGCAAATCGTGGAGGTATTCCAAATGAAGGCAATTACACTGTCCGGTTAGGTCATAAAACCATAAAATAAGTCGGAAAGTTAAAAAGTTACCGGCGAGCAGCGGCAGCAAGTTGTGCCAGCGTTCACTCGTTGGCCATGATGTCATATATGTGTATATCTACTCAGGGAGCAGGTCCTCGTCTACAGAGATCATCATGTTGCACCACCATGTTTCTACAGTAGCCCAGAGTGGACAAACCAAACACTGACTCTAGATAGAGACATTCATGTGTTCATAGTCAGCAGCTCTTCTGTGACGAGCAGCGTCAGACAAACACGTCTTTCTTCAGAGTGTTTCCTGGTGTGAATCAGCTGGTGTGTGTGTGTTTCTGAGAGGAAGAGATAATTCAGCTCCTCAACAATCAACACTGAAGGAATTCTGACCAGGAGGAGTTTCAGATGGTTGTAATCTGTAATTTGTAATCCTCACTGATAGACGCCACCACAGCCCCATCTGTACGTATCCAGATATTTTTGTAATTTAATATTTTCCTCTACGTCTGGGCCTCTCGTCCACACAAATGGAGTTTCAGGGTGCTAAAACTGAGATGTTTTAAAAAGCCCTCCGTTACCTGTTTACCTGTGTGGACGTGTGAAATGCAGCATTTGGAAACAATGATGTCATCTTCTCAAATCCTGCATGCCTACTGTTGCTTTGTGTGATGAGCAAACACTTTCCACAGTGGGATTGTTGTTGATGATGAGTGGAAGGAAAACTTTCACATGTTCACATCATCACTCGTGTGTTTTATGTGAGCTTCTTTGTCCTTAAATTGAACAGGAATCCGCGGTGATGAGACGTTCAGGAAGTTTGTTCTGCGTGAAACGTGTTTTCAGCACAAAAAAAAAAAGCACTGAAAAATGTGATGATCTTATTGACATGGTACCGTCGTCAGCTGTTCAGTACTAGTGTAGTTTATACCTGTCACAGTCATGAAAACACTAGTATTTATTATTGCAAGTGTAGTGCAGTGTACACTTTAAGAATTTACTTTGGACTCAACACTTCCTGTTTCTGTTTCAAAATAAAAGTCCCCTGACGATGTTTCTGTGGATAGAATCTCCTCATTTGTTACCACAAGGCTTTTATTGTGAAATATTTACAGGACATGTTGTTGATGCAGCAGCTGCACGGCTCAGTGAATATGTGGAGTACCAACTTTCAGTTGTGGAAATAAAGAAGTTACAGCAGCAGCAGCAGCAGCACCGCTGTCTGTGTGAACACTGCACACAAGTGCTTAGGGTCGGGTCAGCGTTCGAGTGTAGAAGGAGATATTTTGGAAAACAAGATCGTGTGGATGGAATTTTTTTGTGTGTTTGTTTTCAAAATGGAGGGAAAAATATCTGTTAAAAATACCTGTGTTTGTACAGACAGGACGTGAAGCCTCTGAATGTGACACAGTGTTCCTTTAAAGGTTGGTGCTCCAAACAGAGAGGCAGCACATTCATTTGTACGTTCAGTCACCTGGGTTTAATAAATTGGTGTCGGATCAGTTTTTGTGACTGTGTGGAGCGATGAGGAGAGTTTAACCTTCCTCACATTGATATAAGAAACAAACAGGAATGTCACATTTCCATCAAACTCTTCTTCTTCTGCAGAGCTTTAACGGCACCAAGCAGCTGTTTATATAAGTGATGTTCACACAACAGGAGTGGACGGAAACAGTTCATTCAGGGTTTATTTTAAGTTTGTAGATATGTTGTTGAAATTGGAGGGATGGAAACTTGACAGATATCAATGCTGGTGAACGATACAAAACATAAACTGTTCAGCTGCGACGTGCAGAACTTCTACCAGCACTGAGAACTCGATCAGACGCCCTGTTTGCCCCCAGTTTAGATTCCTGACAGCGAGAGGTGAACCCTAACTGCAGGCTTTAAAAGTCCCTGAGACACCAAGTTTATCTGCAGCGTATTGATCTCCATAAAGTCAGAACTCTGTTCACTGTCAGTGGAGCAGAACCTGACGTGACACTGAGCCTACAGGAAGTGTTTCAAGCCTCTAAATGGACGACATTCCCCTTTAAATGCTTCAGTAAGGAGAGACGACAGTACTTGGCCAAAGTGTGTGTGTGTGTGTGTGTGTTTGTCTGTGTCCTAAGTGGCTGAGATGTGATTGTAACGTGACCGATGGGTCTGATAATCGGCGGCATGCTCACCCTGTGTCAGGAGGTTCTGGCTCAGTCCGGAACCTGCTGCTCAATATTTAATGCAGCGCTCTGATTCCCAGAGCTGACGTGGACACGCTGGCGTCTGCTGGCAAAACACACACACACATACACAAATACAATAAACACAACACACACACACACACACACACACACACACACCTGCACAGTCCGTCACTTTCTGTTTGTCTCCATTATCTGAACTGTTTTCTCTTCTTTATTGTTATTGTCTTTTGTTGCACTTTTTTTCTGGGACTGATCGTTTTTCATCCTGTCACACACACACACACACACACACACACACACACACACACACACACACACACAGAGTGGGAGCGGTGCAGGGCAGTCCTCAGCATCATGTATAATCTATAAGAAGTGATGAATGTTTAAAAGGCTCTTCTGCACAAACCTGAGAATCAGACATTTTAAAGTAGCCTACTTATCTCTCTGCCCACTCACAGCACCTGCATTAAAGGGACGGTCAGCCGCGTTAAAGGGACGGTCCACTACATTAAAGGGACGGTCCACACTTTCGAGGTGTGTTAAAGGGATGGTCAGCTGCGTTAAAAGAAGGGCTCAGTGTTCACTGTCAGAAGGACCAGAAAATATTATCCTGTGATCACATTTCCAACAAACTTCAGATGACTCATTAAAGGCGCTGTATGTAAGAATGTGGCCAAAACGGTTACTGCACTCAAATTCAAAATACTGCCGCGAGTCGTGTCCGCCCCCCCTCCCCTACAGATTCGAGGTTGCTGGACAGCGGCATGCTGGAGACTGATTTGTTTGCCCACGGGCGGCTGCTGTGGCAGGGCCGCGTCGCCGTGTCCTTGAGCTTCGGTTTTCCAGCGGACCGTTCGAGCAAGTCCAGCTTCTCTGCTGCTAACGCTGCTGCCGGGATACAGCTGAGGAGGAGCCGGCTGCTAATGCTATGTACCGGGACACTGCTAATGCTGCTTGCTGTGCTGCTGTAGCTCAGTCGTAACTGTAACTGATGCTGAGACTCTACTGACTGTGTGACTGGTAGACAGTGGTGGGTGGCGCAACAGGCCAAAACACAAATTCAAAACATAAACATGATTTGCGGACCGTAAAATTTTTTTTTAAATGAGAATATTCTGGCTGTACTATTGTTGTCGGTGAGATCAGTATGTTATATGAACATTATTCCTTAGTCTCTGTGACATATTAGGAGGATTAAAGGGACGGTTCACTGCATTAAAGGGACGGTTCACTGTTTTAAAGGGATGGTTCACTGCATTAAAGGGACGGTTCACTGAAGGGCGGTTCACTGTTTTAAAGGGACGGTTCACTGCATTAAAGGGACGGTTCACTGCAGAGGCTACAAGCACCATCTGTTCAAAGACTAATTTAAAAGGCTGAAACATTAAACTGAACTCTGAGCTCAGAAATGTCGACTTTTCCATCTGTAACCACAGCCAGTAGTGATGTCATAAAGTACCGACCACACTCTGGGGCACACCTGTTGATTACTGGTCAGAAGTTTAGTTGCTCATTAAAGGGACGGTCCGCTGCATTAAAGGGATGGTCCGCTGCATTAAAGGGACGGTCCGCTACATTAAAGGGACGGTCCACAGAGTATTAGTTTGACGTGTATTCATCTGTGTGTGACACTGATGGTGTTCATCTGTCTCTGCAGGTCTGGAGGAACTGGTCCTGTCAGAGATCAACAGTCCCAGTCGGACTCAGCAGACCGGAGACTCGTCCTCTGTCTCCTCCTTCTCCTACAGAGACATGATGAAGGAGGCTCAGCCGACCAATCAGAACAAGGTGGGTGGAGCCTGAAGCACCATCTCTAAATCACCAAAGTTAATATTTCTTAAAGTCTGTTCGGTCTTGTCAGTGCCTCCTCTTCATCGAGGAAAACTGTTCGATGGTCAGATACATTTTGGCAACATGGTGATGATAGACATCCCATCATCCTCCTCTGTCTGTCACTTTTTAAGTCTTCACTGACGTCTGTTTTTGTGTCGTTACACTTTACATTTATTCTCTCAGCAGTGTTTGAGGTTCCTCTGCTGTTATTCTTAGACCCTTCACTGTTTCATCGTGTGTGTGTGTGTGTGTTTCTATTGATAGAAACACTGTCAATAGAGCCGGCCGGTTCAGTTTATGTATCTGAGTGTTTCTGCAGAGTCCACTGTCAGGTCAGTTTACCGTGATGGTTCGGTCGTCATTAGCAACAGCATCACATGACAAATGACAGATTCCACAACATCAGAGACGTGAAGGGATGAAGTTTCAGGCTAAAAATGATGTCACTGGTGAATAAGGTTCATCTTTTTATCACCCAGTCCGACTGTCTGTTCGTGCAGTCATCACTCCGGTTGAAGTGAATGGAGCCTTCTCCACCTGAGAGGTTGTAGGTTTGGACAGCTGAGACGTGTCCTCTGTGTCTCTGTCTCTGGTGTGTTGTTGAATAAAGTTGTT
This sequence comes from Epinephelus lanceolatus, assembly GCF_041903045.1. NCBI lineage: Eukaryota > Metazoa > Chordata > Actinopteri > Perciformes > Serranidae > Epinephelus > Epinephelus lanceolatus. Next base: position 761,434 of record NC_135741.1, on the reverse strand, counting down.
TCTGTCTCTGTCAGTCTGGAGGAGGCAGCCCTCAGTCTCAGCGTCCTGCTGAATTATCTGATGACGAGGTCGGGGAGTTGTTCCAGCGACTCGCTGAGGTTCAGCAGGAGAAATGGATGCTGGAGGAGAAGGTGAGGATCACCTCTGGTTACCATGACAACTGTACCTTACATGGTCTTTATCTGTGTCCTGTGTCACTCCGCTCAAAACAAACTATTAAATAAATGTCCACAAAGTCAAACAAACCTTCACCGCGTCCTCCTCTCACGTCTCAGTTGTGCTTCGTGGCGGTTTTTAACGCCCCACTTGATGCCTCGAGTCGACAGTCGGGTCAACAATAAAAAGTTCAGCCTGTTTTTAGAGGGAGGTTTATGTTTTGAGATGCATTATTAATATCCTCTGCAGCATTCAATATTTCTGCTGTTCCCACTGTGGGGTCAGGGCCGCTGTCTCTGCCGACGCTGCAATAATTCAGCTGTTAGCTGATCGGCAGAATATTTATGAACACTTAGAGGGAACGTTTCAACCAGCTCTGTGTCACCACACCGTGTGCACTAACCCTTTATAATTTAGTCTCAAATATGAAAAATAATGTTGGATCATCTGATAAAGGTGGACAACATGTCGTCCTGTCAGGTGAGCAGGGAGCTCTGTGTGCTGGCAGCTCAGAGGGAAGTGACACAGAGCTGAAGGAAGCTTTAACATTTAAACTCTATCAGTTGTTTCTGTTTTCAGCAGTTTTTCATAACAGCTTCAAACATGCAAAGTTAATTTTGCTTTTATTTGTTTCACATTTGTGAAAAATCTTTTGTGTTTTCTGTGACTTTATCATTTCACATATTAGAGACTAAAGCCGAGTATGTCAGGAAACAAACAAAAAAATCAGATGTTTGACACCAGGTCAGTGGTGGAAGTAACTCTTTGCTCTGTTTAACCCTTTCCTGTGGACACCAGCAGGAGATTGTTGTTCACATGATCCTGTTAAAATCGTTGTAAAATAAAAACCATAATAGCAACAACATTAATTCTTTTCACAGCAGAAAGCTCAGACTTCTGTCTTTCCTTTAAACAAGTCAGGACCCACACAGGAACCCACCACCTTACACAGGAATTTCCCAGGAAGGTCAGCATGAGAGCGTTGTCTGCATAATCCTGCATATATATCTATGAAACACAAACTGTAAGAGCTCCAACACTGTGACGTCATCACGCTATGTGCTCATGATGACGTCACAGTGCTTTGTTGTGTGTGGTGAAAACATGTTCATGAATTCATGAATCACTCCGCTCATAAAAATGATGATGTGCGGTTATGTTATGAATTTTTTTACATTAAAATTCTTTTGGATCAATATGTACGATTTCTATATTTTGTTTTATTCACCCACAGAACCTTTTAGCTCCAGTTGACGTGAAGCTTTTGAAGATACTCCAGGAAATTACATCACAATAAACAAAACACCAGTGTAGACTAGGGCTGCCACGATTAGTCGACTAATCGATGACTAATCGAATATTAAAATAATTGGTGACTATTTTAGTCGTTGACTAATCGTTTTGAGTCATTTTTCATAGAAAAGTACTATAAAAGTGCCCAAAACACTCTTATTGCAGCTTCTTACGTTCAGATATTGGCAGCTTTACGCACTCTCCCGTGACGGTGAACTAAAACCCTTTGGCGTGAGTACGAAACAAGACATTAGATGACATAATTTTGGGGTTTGGGAGAGACAGACCGACATTTTTCAACATTTTAACACATTTTTCGATAAAATGATGAGTCGAAGAAATAATCGACAGATTAGTCAGTGAAAATAATGGTTAGTTGCAGCCCTACAGTGTAGACACTGTTGTTTGTATTGTGGACCTCAAAGAGTTAAGTAAAGTACAAGTACCTCAAAATTGTACTGGAGTATTTCTGTTTTCTCCTACTTTATATTTCTACTGCACTACATTTATTCAACAACTTCAGTTACTTTAAAGATTCATATTATTCATACAAAGTATAATATGTAATAAATGCTGATGTATTATTATTATTGTTATTATTATTATATTATTATTATTAAAGATGATTCTACCCAGCAGTTTATAAATCAGTGATTCTCAACAAGGTGTCATGTGACTTTGTTTTACAGTGATAGATGTTATTTTGCAGAATGAGGACTTTGGGTACTTTAATTATATTTTGGTGTCAATACTTTTGTGTTTTTACGTAATATTTTAAATAAAGGACATGTAAAGTATTTGTTCACTGTGGAGTCAGTACTTAGTGAGGTCAGATATTTGATGCAGCCGACTGTGTGTGTGTGTGTGTCCTTCAGGTGAAACATCTGGAGGTGAGCTGTTCGTCCATGGCTGAAGATATCTGCAGGAAGAGCGCCATCATAGAGACCTACGTGATGGACAGCCGCATAGGTAACACACACACACACACACACACACACACACACACACACACAGGTAACAGCGTTTGCACAGTCATGGACAACCTTGAAAATTCACTGAATGTCACAGTCACATTTTCCAGGCCTGGAACAGTCCTGGAATTTTGTTGTGTGTGATGAAATGATTCCAGTAATGTTCCCTGGATACGTTTCCACATTATGTAACATAACAGCGAATTTATTTGAGAAGATTTTGTCGATATAATCACCAGATTCAAGAAATAATCGTGTTTCTAAAGTGTTGTGTTGAGAATCAGAGGAAATATAAATGTTGATCAGTCAGCAGGAAGTCGTTCAGCTCAGGAGGTCGTCTGTCTGATGACGACTTTACAGAACAGCTGCTGTCATCTGTATCTTCAGTTACTGACACTGACTCTATGAGTTCAGATAAATCAGTCTCTAAGTCTGCTGATCACAGATCAATGAATACGATCAGTGTGTATCAGTGAGTTCACTGAAACACGTGTGAGAGCTGTGATTTCTTCATCATCAGGTCTGAATTATTATATTTAACATTAAACCATCTGAACTCTGAGTCATGATGCTCTCTGCTGCTATGTTTAGCTGCCACTGATGTGCAGTGTGTCAAGTGTTTTTTAATAACTCTAAACTATCAGCTGATTTATTTTTCAATTAAACACCCTCCTCTTCCTCCTCTTCTTTGTAACAATGACCATCCCTGTAGACTTCATGTGTGTATAAAAACTCTTCATCAGTAGGAACACTGCTGCTGTTTGCTCTGGTTAGCTTCATCTCAACAGCTGTTAAAGCTGCAGTCCAATCAAACTCAGAACTCAAACAAACACGTGCTCCTTCATAAAATAAAAATCTGAGCAGCATTCACACATTTTAGAGACCAGGAAGTGATGTCGTTAACCCCTTTTATACCTGATGGAATTATGTTTTTTGTAGAAATCTGACAGAGTTAAAAAAATATCTGGAACATCTTTAAATATGGCTTCCTACTCACTGATCCCTGCTGCACACCCCTGATGCTGGTGTGGTCAAAGCTTCACCTCCACCAGCCTCAGCCTGCAATACATGTGGAGTTCCCCAGGGCTCAAACCTTGGACCCTTTGTAGTCAACCCTTACATGCTTCTGTTAAAAAATCTGATCCTAAAATTACACATATCAACCAATTCCTGAAGTCTGAGCTCCCGTCAGTTAACGTCTCTGCGTCTGTCGAATAAAAGAGAAGAAGTTCTCTCATCCAGAAAACTCTTTAACAAGAGTCAGTTCAAACAGATCGTAGATGGTAAACACTATACACTCACACTATAATAATTAATAGTCATTTTTATTTGAGACAAAAGTAGCTTCTGTTTTTTTAATCCGGCCTCTGTCGACTCGGCTGAAACACAACATGTCAGATTTTATCAGCTGCAGAAAACCACAACTCTGAATTACTGTGTGTGAAATGTGCTGTACAAATAGTTACCTTTCCTCCATCCCTCCTCTCCTCATCCTGTTTTCCTCCTCCTCTTCTCCTCCTCGTTTCTCTCCTGCTGTTTTCAATTTCATGTATGACTGGTTTAATTCTCCTCTCCTTCTCTCCATCCTGCTCCCATTAACACTGTAATAATGGTAAATCTAATGGGCAGTAAAACTGAGAGCTGCTGCTGCTGCTGGACTCTGAGAGGCTGTGTGTGTGTGTGTGTGTTGAAATAAATATTTGATACTGCAGCTGTTTGAACACACACACACACACACACACACACACACACACAGTCATATACGTCCAGTGTTCATTTACATTTAGTTAAAACTTGTGGGTAAAACCCGACTGAGTGTCACAGTTACTATAACCTGCTGCAGCGTTGCTAGGCAACAGTGTTGATCTGTGGGGAGCAGTTAGAGGTTTAGTGCCTTGCTCCAGGGCACGTCAGCAGCTCCTGTTCAGACCATCCTTCACTGCAGTGACATCACTAACGGCACACAGTGAGACGAGTAGAAATCCACTCAGACCTCACTGAAGTAAAAACGTGAATTTATTCACAGTTAAAGTCAGTTTGTTACAGTAAAATATTTTATCTGCTGTTTTTGGATTCATTAATATTCCTGCTGCGTTAATGTGTCGTTGTTCTGCTGCTGATGTTGAAGGTTGTGCTGATCTGAACTGAACTGATCTGTTCTTTATTTATCAGAGGAGGGGGGTGGCTGCAGTGTGACCCTCCCTGACGCTCCAGATATTTTTCTTTTAGCCTACCTGAGTGATTTTTGAAGTTTGAAAGTTTAAAGTTACACAGTCTCAGTTTTTCACTCGTCATGCAAAGACTTTATTTTTGGACACATTTTGAAAGAGATGTAGAATAAAGTGGTTTGGATAAATTATCACTATTATAAACCTCAGATTTGATTATGGTTTTATTTCTGACTGAAGCGTTCGTTGCTCATGACGACCGTCAGAAATGTGAAAATCCAACAATAATTTCTGTTTTTACAGTTTCTGATTGAGAGAAAAAGATGTAAGTTAGGTGAAATTTAAAAGGAAACATGTTGGGAAGGCGTGGATGTCACCAGAATGACATCAGACATTTGGATTGGAAATCTGCAAAATTTGGAAGGCAAGAAAAAATGTCTTTTCAACGGTGCTCGTTGGTTTGGATGACATGTTGTCTTTACAAAGCTGCAGTAAAATAAATAATGATCAGTCCCTAAAGATATATAAAATATTTGTGGCTTGGCCGTCCCATGAAAACAGGTATCTAAAAAGTAGAGGAGGGAATCAGCAGAGGATCCATGATACTTCAGTCACGATACGATATTATTCTCATTTTAAAAGTGCTGTTATAAAATGTTACTGACATTTATTACCTTTTTAGCTACTGTAAATTTTGTCCCCAAAGGAAAACTCTGTCAACATCTGTTCATCTGAGCTCAGACATTTTATTTGCAGTAAAAAGTATCTGGTGACTGAAAAGCAGCTGATTATATTATTCTAGCGGCACCTGAAGTTTGGTTTGTATTTGTCATATTAATAATAAAGAATCGATACCTAGCATTGCACGATGAAACCATATTGATACACAAAAATTTCGGGATAATATGGTGAATCTGTTTTTTCCAAGTTTTGTGACGACGACTTCAACAGCTGATTAATATAAACGTCTCATTCTCACGAAAACACAACGAATTTATTATATTCACTTTAAATCTGACACTCTGGAGCTGTAAGAATCTGTAAAGTGTAGGATGTGAGTCGGTCACATTTTAACGGCGTGTCACAGCGGCGTTCAGGACGTGGCGCTGTTCTAAATCAGGGGTAAAGTCACGTGTTAACTCGTGTTCCTTCAGTGGAACCGTCCAGATGTTCTCCAGCTGTGTGAGGCAGGTAAACACAGTTACAGGTGTTCAGCTGTTAAATATTTACTACACACTCTGCGCACTCAGCATCCAGCAGCATACGTGTGTGTGTGTGTGTGTGTGTGTGTACACTGCACCATAAACCTGGTTTCTGCCTCCACATGATCAGTGTCTCCTTCATCTGTTTTTTGTTTCACTTCCTTCCTGTTTTGTGTGTGTGTGTGTGTGTGTGTGTGTGTGTGCGCGCGCACGCGCTGCAGTCTTTTTTTATGTCCCTGTTTTATGCAGCTCACACACACACACACACACACACACACACACACACACACACACAGAAGCTTGTTCATCACATCTGCTGTCATAAAATTAGACACAAACACATTCAGTGTGTGTGTGTGTGTGTGTGTGTGTGTGTGTGTATAACATGTGTTTGGTAGTAAAAGTGTCTAATTTACAACTGAGCTCCATAAAAACACAACAAACCAACACTCTCCTCTCCTCTCCTCTCCTCTCCTCTCCTCTCCCCTCCTCTCCTCTCCTCTCCTCTCCCCTCCTCTCCTCTCCTCTCCTCTCCCCTCCTCTCCCCTCCTCTCCTCTCCTCTCCTCTCCCCTCCTCTCCTCTCCTCTCCTCTCCCCTCCTCTCCCCTCCTCTCCTCTCCTCTCCTCTCCTCTCCTCTCCCCTCCTCTCCCCTCCTCTCCTCTCCCCTCCTCTCCCCTCCTCTCCTCTCCTCTTCCCTCCTCTCCCCTCCTCTCCTCTCCTCTCCTCTCCCCTCCTCTCCTCTCCTCTCCCCTCCTCTCCCCTCCTCTCCTCTCCTCTCCCCTCCTCTCCCCTCCTCTCCTCTCCCCTCCTCTCCCCTCCTCTCCTCTCCTCTTCCCTCCTCTCCCCTCCTCTCCTCTCCTCTCCTCTCCCCTCCTCTCCTCTCCTCTTCCCTCCTCTCCCCTCCTCTCCTCTCCTCTCCTCTCCCCCTCTCCTCTCCCCTCCCCTCCTCTCCTCTCCTCTCCTCTCCTCTCCTCTTCCCTCCTCTCCATCAACATGTGTGTTTCCTGTCAGCGCTCAGCAAACCGCACGTTCAACGTCAGCCTCATGTAAATATGGATTATTGTTACAGCTGCAGCATCAACAGCTCCGACACCATGTGGCCGAAAGTATGTGGACAGATCAACACATTTTAATCCTCTGGCTCTGGATCAGACGAGTCAGTCAGTCGTTATCTTCTGTTAGAAATATCAAAAACATTATTTTTGATATCTACAGTTTTAATGTTGACAGCTGAGGCTTTATATCTCAGGTTGTCCATCTGTCTCATTCTCGTGAGCGTGATGTCTTAACAACACCTGGAGGACATTTATTCAAATTCAAATCAGGCTTATTTTTACCAGAGCAAAAAGTTTTATTACTATAGAAAACTAAAAAATATTTTTTTTACTGAAAGTTTTCGTAAAAAGTAAAATTAAGTTGAGATCAACAGCTGCAAACTGAAGTCAAACCTTTTTTAAAATGGAAGTTTGTATAAAAAGTTACTAAAATATCGCTGAGATTCTTCGTCCAGCTGTTTTTTGTTTTTCCAATATGGAGGATGAGCACATGCAGACTCAGGTAACATTTGTTCCTCTGTAACACTGTATGAAAATTTCACATCACAATGACAGTGACAGAAATGATCAGGGTTATCACAGTGATGTTAAAATGTCCAAAACTACAGAGACACTTACTGAAATCTTTTCGTCAAGTTTTAAATTCAAACCAAAACTGAAGTCATCAGCTCTTTTTGTTTGTGTATCGGCACCTTCTGTAATCATATAAAAACCATATCACGTGTGCGTTAACATTAAAGACAGCCCGTCTTTGAAATGCTTGCTGGAGTGTCTGTGTCCCTGTGGATGCAGACAGGTATCAGTGACATCACTGGGTTCACCTGCTGCACGTTCACTCTGTCAACAAAGCTGCAGTAAAACGATCGAACGCTGTCGCGTGCTGCGTCTGGGAGACCGTGAACCAGCTCTGGTTGGTGTCGGACAGAATTACAGAGAATTTTTCAAAAACACTTCAAACTTTGTTTTAATGATGATTAAATTATAAAACACTGATACTAACTGTCGGGAATTATCATTAAACCAGTGACTGTCTCGTCCCTGTTAGCGTGCTAACACGCCAAGCTAAGACAGTGAACACGTTAAACATTACACCTGCTGACAACAACACAGCCTCACACTGCTGCAACTGTAACTGATCTGAGATGGACGGACGCCACGTGGCTGCAAACTAAAGTAACCCCCTGAGGACAATAAAGATTGATCGATTGATTGATTGATCAGGGAAACCTGAGGAGAGAGGAGCTTGAAATTAACCAGGGGCATTTTTAACCATGAGGCGTTCAGGACATCCACAGATTGTTGTTTTTGTTGAGTTGACGTGCATCAGAAGTTTTTACCTCGGTCTGTGTTCGGTCACTCAACTGTTGGTGTTCGTTTTGTTGTGTCGCACTGTCCAGGCAGCGCTCCGTAAAGAAGCGTTAACGGAGCAGCTGCTGTCTTTAAAACTCTTTTTAAAAAGTGTTTAAGTGATGGAGCTGAACCTGCAGAATCACACTGCAGCTTTATGAAGCTGTTTAATCCACTGTGAATATTTTACGTCTGACAGCAGAGAAACTTTTATTCGTCTCAGTGGAAATCAAACCAGTGTAAACAAAAATATTGGCTCTGGTAGAGACACTCACTCCTTGTCTCCTCGTCTCCTCGTCTCCTTGTCTCCTCAGATGTGTCGGGCAGTGCAGTCGGAGGTCACGGAGGCTCTCAGGGGGACAGAGGAGGTCTGGGTTCGGTCCTCAGAGATCTGGTTAAACCAGGAGACGAGAATTTGAGAGAGATGAACAAGAAGCTGCAGAACATGTTGGAGGAGCAGCTGACCAAGAACATGCACCTGCAGAAGGTAACACACACACACACACACACACACACACACACAGTAATCAGTCAATAGCTTATTTACTGTGATGCACAAAATTCAGATGGGGGCAGGAAGTGACATCATGTACTGTGTAAACAGGAAGTAGAGGAACATGATGACATCAGAGTGTTGGATGAAGGTACAGGCAGCAGGGATCATCAGAAAATTTAATCTCATGTTGGATGTGATCGAAACAAAATAAAGAAAAGTGATTTTTTCTCACAACTTGGCCGATTTGCTCGGTGTGGACACAATGGTCGTTACAGATGACCTCATCCTTCAGACCTCCTGACGTTACCAACGTTACAGTGTCTGTGAATTTCCCCCGTGTGGGAATAATAAAGTCTTAATTTATCTGAACCATTCTGTGTGGTCGGGTCCATGACTGAAACGACTGCCATCTTGTTTTTGGTCAGATGAGAAAATGTGCTTGATATATATTTCAACTCTGTACCTGGATGCACGACCATTGACTGTGATACCAGCTAACGTTAGCTAACGTTTTTTACCCACCAGGTCAACTGTCCCCAGAGGTCTGGTGAAACGCTGTCAGGCTAATGTTACCAGCTAACGTTAGCTAACTTAACTACTGTTAGGTCTGTCTGGTGAAACGTTGTCAGGCTAATGTTACCAGCTAACGTTAGCTAACTTAGCTACTGTTAGGTCCGTCTGGTGAAACGCTGTCAGGTTAATGTTATCAGCTAACGTTAGCTAACTTAACTACTGTTAGGTCTGTCTGGTGAAACGTTGTCAGGCTAATGTTACCAGCTAACGTTAGCTAACTTAGCTACTGTTAGGTCTGTCTGGTGAAACGTTGTCAGGCTAATGTTATCAGCTAACGTTAGCTAACTTAACTACTGTTACGTCTGTCTGGTGAAACGCTGTCAGGCTAATGTTACCAGCTAAAGTTAGCTAACGTAGCTACTGTTAGGTCCGTCTGGTGAAACGCTGTCAGGTTAATGTTATCAGCTAACGTTAGCTAACTTAACTACTGTTAGGTCCGTCTGGTGAAACGTTGTCAGGCTAATGTTACCAGCTAACGTTAGCTAACTTAGCTACTGTTAGGTCCGTCTGGTGAAACGCTGTTACAAATCTTCATTGTGGCTAACAACATGGAGAAGTTGTCAAAGCACGCTGTAACATCTAACTCTAGGGATGTTTAGCACGATGGTTTAACATTAACATCTGACGTTAGCTTCGCTCTCCCAGACTGGAGACGGACATTTTTTGATGGACGTCTGCAACTGTGTCACAGAGACTTTTTTACTGTTTACATCCTGCTGTTGTCAGGACTTAAAGTGGCTTTTGTTTTTTCCGGATCGATTGATTGGAACAGTCGTAAACAACACGTCATGTGTTCAGTGTCGGTGTCTCTGGCTTCAGGCGCCCTCCACCTGGACAGCGCTCCGATGTATGATGTCATATGTAAAGAAGCTATCGTTTAGTAACAGACAGAAACCTAACGAACACGCAGGAGCTGATGAGTCTGACATCAGTGTGACATCACTGCGTCACAGGGGTTCTGGGTAGTGTAGTTCACTGCTGTGAGACAAACGTTACATAACTTTAAATCAACATGACGGACGTGTGAACATGAGTTTAATCTGCAGTGTGTGGGTGGGCCTAACTGTTCCCATGACGATGAGCTGGAGCAGCTTTAAGCATGCTGAGTGTGTGTGTGTGTGTGTGTGTGTGTGTGTGTGTGTGTGTGTGTGTGTGAGGCGGGGGGTGTAGTTGAGTTTTGAGGAGTGTGTAGGAGGATGGCTTGCCCAGAGGGAGGTCCAGGTTACACACACACACACACACACACACAGTCTGCAGTAACCTTGACAGAGGAGACCACTTCCTGTTTTCTGTTGGACTGAAATAATAAACTGATGATCAGAACTAATAACCAGTGAGGAGCTGCTGAGGCGCGGCGCTCTGTACGCATCACACCGTGTTAACTAGCGTGAAAATAACTCGTGTATCTGACCCGTGATTTAGATCCAAAATATATCAGCCCTCCTCCGGCCCTGCTGCAGCCTTCACACAACTCTCATCAAAACCAGGAACAGAAACATTTCTGGAGGAAACGACGTGAATAAAATCAGACTGTTAAAATACTACAACAATAACATGAAATAAAATATGACAATAATTTAATCTGAAATAAAATGAGTTTAAAATCTTCCACACGTTGTCTCTGTTTGGTTAAAAAAAACACCAGATGTGAGTCGAGCTGCTGAAATGAGACCATCAGTTCTTTAAAAGAAAATTAATCAGCAGTTACTTTGTCGATGAATCGTTTGTCATTTTGAAGCAGAAAACATTTTCTGTGTTTGTTTCTTTAATTTGAGGGTTTTATCATATTTGACAGTAAATGAAATGTGCTGGTTGTTGATTGTCGGTCGGATTAAACAAGACGTTAAAGAGCCAGTTTGTTTTTCACACACTGAACTGTTCATCTGCTAATTGGGAAAATGAATCAGTGGTGGAAATAATCATCAGTCAGACTCTCACAGCGTGACGCTGCTTTCACAATTACACAGTTAATTTATTTGTCAGTTTACAGAAAATGAATCTCTTTAATTTGTTATTTTGGTATTTGTTTTATTACCAAAGCAGAAAAAACGGGGAAAAAAATCTGCTGCAGTTTCTCTGATTTTTAGTTTTCTCTGAATGTTTGTGTTTAAAGACGTAAAGACTGTTTGTGAGGAATCGTAAGGACTAACCAGTGTCCAGTGTGACATCTTCAAATGCCTGATCATATTCGACCAACAGTCCGAAACACAAAGAGATTCAATTTATTGAGATGGAAAGCAAAAGGAAATAAAAAGCAGAAAATCTGAAAAACAATTTTTCTGGATCGATAATTTAAATAATTACTCAACACTATTTTTGTTGCTCTGACAGAACGAAACATTTGAATGAAACAGATCAGTCAGTAGATAAAATAACGGTCAGTAGCAGATTGATTGATATGAAAATGATAACAACTGAGAGCTGGTGTCTTTGTTTCTGTAGGACCTGGAGGTTTTGTCCCAGGAATTAGTCCGTCTCAGTAAAGAGAGCAGTCCTGGTGGCAGTGCAGCCGGATCGGGATGAGACTATCACCTGGATCCATCCGTCCATTTCCTTCCTTCTCACTACTATTATCCGCCTCAGCTGGAAGGTGTGGGCTGGGCTCAGACTAACACCTGGAACCAACATTTCTTCCTTCTCCCACTTCCTGCTTTCATGACGCCAGACCTGCTGTGGGCTTCAGCTACTGTCTGGAACCGCAGTGATTTCACCATCTCAGTCTGCCTGTTGGGCTACGACTAAATGCTGGACTCTGTTGTTTCTGAATGAAGAGAAGAAACAGTAAGTTCTTGCGTCGAAACTACACACCAGAGGGAATAGAAAGTCGGGCTCAGTTTATTTATGTTGCTACTGAATGTACTGTAATTAGACTGCACCACTCAGTTCCTCTGAGACCTGGCTACAACCTGGAACACATACATTGTAACAGACTTATGATTTGTATTGTAACGACTGTAAATCTTTACTGTCACCGCTTTCTGTGTCCGTCTGTCGGGTCCTGGCTATGTCCTGGAATACACTTTAACTGAATGAATGACTAACCTTATTGGTTTCTATGTGCAGTAACTCTGTTGTGATCTGGCTATTTCCTGAGCTTCCTGTCTGCAACAGAATACGTCAGTACTGAACACAGTGGGGTCTGTCTATAACCTGGATCATCGGAGAAGTTTTTATTGAGCTTTAAGATTAATTCCTGGAAACAGACGTTTGACGAAAACACAAGGATTCATTTATTCCCGGAGCTTTCAGCCACGTCTCATGAGCTTCATGATTTCCTTTGTTGTGGTCAGGTGATGATGAATCATCTCTGTGACGACTGAGCCAAGATCTGAGGTCAGACACATCATCCATGTGCGAGCGCAGAAACCCTGCGAACGCCTTTTCCTGCACATTATAAACGAAGAGTGTTCACACATCACGCAGACGTCAGCGTTCACACGGTTTCAGCAGCGAGATGATGAGGACGAGATTAAACTTCAGTTCAGAGACAGAAAACTGTTTTTAGGTTCTTTCCCAGTTTAACTGATGGTGTTAATTGTTGTCAGGCTGCGCAGCAATCTATTAAATGTCAAAGTGTATTTATAAAAGTTAATTTTAAATGTTATGTGAGTGATTAATGTTCATCATCAGGGCGGTACCCGACTCAGAATCAGACTTGACTGAATCGTCGTACACAAGGTGTCATACATCTGACAGAAAGAATGCGTCTGCATGTCTCTGTATCTGAGCGTCAACACAGTTTCAGTCATGAATCTACAGTTTTATTGTCTGTCCCCAGCTGTTGATGAAGTCCATGAGATGTAACTGAAAGCTCCAAGAAAAATAAGTTGACCTTTTTTTCAGGAGGTTTTTATGTCGTCCAAAGTAACAGAAGTTTAATTTAAGTGACCGTTCAGCCGGTAAATGTGGTCGAGGGTCAGGAGAGAGAGAAACTGCGTTCGAATCCAAAGTGTGGAAGATGAAGTGAACAGCGGGCGTCACACATGGGGGGGGGGGGGGGGACAGGACGACATGATGGTGTTTAAAGATGGAGGACATTTCTGTCAAAATCACATCCTCTCTCCTGAAAGAACATTTGTGTTTCCCAGGATGGCGAAGGCTTGACTGGCCCTACTCTGCCTCTGATTGGCTCAGGGCTCATTTAGGGGCCGTACACATGCTGCGTCTTTTCTGCCCTTCAGCGTCACCACCCTCAAACTTCCATGCGTCCTTTATGATGTCATAGATACAGCCAATAGATGGCACCAGAGGGCGGAGTCAAAGGTTTCACATGGTAACAATCCAGGTGACGGTGGAGGAGGTCGTGATAATGTACCTTCAAACGGAGGCAGAGTTGTAGACGGCGATGGTCTGTGAAGTCTTTGAATACATCACAACATTTGGACAGAGAATTTTTTTTTACTCATTATTAAATTTGGTCTTCATGTCTCGCTTGAGCTACGCTTCACTGCCTCCACGATCTCTGATGGTTCTGCTCTGTTTCGTATGTACCCACAAGTTTTTTAAGAAAATGAGCACGAACACAGACGAGATGAACGCAGAGAACAGACAGAAAGCTCCGTCTGTCTCCGTCTCTGTCTCAGTATCTAATGTTGAGCGGAAATGAGCCCTCAAATGGGGGCGGGTTGTTTCCGTCCAGCACTGGCTCTATTTCCTCATCAGATGGAAGTCTGCACCTGGTTTATCGTCCACAGAACGAGGCATTTTGAAAACAAAATATAACGGGCTGCAGTGAGAGTCTCTCTATGGGATATTTAAAAACCACAGGTGTGTGCGTTGAGTTCCTGTCAGGCAGGAGGCGGGGTTTAATCGTGGCGGCGTGCACAGGAACAATGCTCCACTATGATTTTTCTCCAGTTGAGGATTACAATCTGTGCTGGTTTTAATTCAGCATTGAGTATTAATCAGCCGTCACCCTGGCCAGTCCCTCTCCTCTCACCGAACCCGACCAATCCAACCAACCATGGCAGTGAGTACCAGCCAATCAGAGCAAGAGTAGATGGGTCATTGTCATTGCTATCCTTGGAAACGCAAATTCACCTTTTGCAATAAATTCATAGCTTCGACCCCCGCTGGTCACATCATGATGCTGTGTGAAGAATAAATAAAGAGACATGTCTGTTTCAACGACCTGTTCACGACGAACGTCAGGGCGATGTGACGGAGCAATCAGAAGAACGTTAAATTATCAGAAAGTTCTGTCGACATTAAAAACTCTCGCACTCTGCTACGTCTCATCTTCTCTCAAACTCATTTCATCAGAGTGTGTTTGTCGGCCGTGGCTATGTCATGGAGCACAAACAGGCTGTACTCATGTTAACAGACTAAATGTTAACGTTTTTTTTTTTTCTGTTTGTGTTGGGCCATGGTTATTTCCTGGAAAAAACACCTGTCGTTCCCTGCAGAGTTGAGTTTTTGCGGCCCGGCTACGATGTGGGACGATTGTGCATCCCGTCTTTTATTTATAACTTTTCACTTTACTGGGATGTTTAATTCCTTGTGGAAATGCATCTGCATCTCTCGTTACAGAGTGTGTCTCATTAAACTGTGGCACGGACGTCAAATGGGTCAGACTATTTGCTGGTTGTTACAGAACGCTTTAATCCTCCTCATTTGAGAGTTTTATTCAAAAGATAATTTAGTGATTTCATTGGTTTATTTTGAAATTTAAAAAAGAAATGCATGAAAACAGGAAACAACTTTTAAGATCTGCACTTTGAGTCTGTTTCAGATTAAAACATAAAATGAGTCAAAGCAGTTAAAACAATCTTTTCTTACTTTAGTAAATGTCTTGATGTTGCCTTCACTTCCTCCCGGACATTCAGTTCAGCCTGAGATGCAGAATGGCTCGATGAAAACTAAAATGTTTGTCTCTTTGCTTTTTGATAATTCAGCTTTTTATCTCCAGGGCTGTGTCTAATTCTTGGATCACATGGACTGTAATTTGTCTTGCACTATTATTTTATTTTGTGTGACTTATCTCCATCCGTACTGGGGACACCAAATGGTGCAGAAAAACAAGTGTAACTGTCAGCTTTGGCTGCGGGCTGGGTCTACTTCCTGCTTCAAACAGCATATCTTATTTTTATTCTGACTGTCTCTTTAAATCTGTTTCTGTGACACTGTCAGAAAAATAATGTTGAACTTTTGACAGGAAGTGAAACTCAAGCACTTCCTGTCTGCTCTGCCTTTGTTTATTCTCTTTTTTTTTGTTTTTGCTACGTGGCCCCTGACTACGTCCTGGACTGAACCTCTGGCACAGGCTGCTTCTGGTGACCGGGCTCTGACTGTCTCCTGGACATAATGCTTGTGGCAGTCTGTGTTTTATGCTGTAACTGCCTGTAACATCTCTGCTTTATTTTTGGTTTGTAAAAAAAAGAATATCCAAATTTCAGTCTGATGTAAAGACGTTAAAATGTGAGAGACGTCGTCGACTGTTTGCGGTGCAGCTTCACGTGTTTAAGGAAACAGACCTCAGATCCTTCACACCAAACTTAGTGGCATTATTACACATGATTGAAAAGATGTGAGAACAGCAGGACGTCACAGTATCGAAGATAAATCTCATTATAAAGATAAAAATATTAACAGTAGTCATAGAGTTGCCGAGCTGCACTGAAAACACACTGATGTTTTCTCTCGGTCCGTCACTGGCTCAGACTGACTGAGCGGGATCGGTCTATGTGCTGGGCAGTGACGTGGCCTGTTGCTTTGTTTTGTTTGTAATGTTTAAATCTGTATATATCTACACGCTGTGACATGACTTCTAACTGTATGAAGAATCAACTGATGTATTTATGACACTGATGATGATCATGACGCTAATTATTGTAACATGGAGAACATATGATAAAATATTGTCTGAAGACGACCTCGTGTCCGCTGTTTTCTTTGCTGACCAGCATTCATCGGCCCGACCTCAGTCTGCGTCTTCACACAGTTCAGGACAAGCTGTCCACAGACAACACACAGTTAATGGAGTCAAATATCAACGTTCAGTTTGGAGACAGTTTGTAGAGCTCAAGTTTGTTTTTGGCAGGTGTCACAGTACACGGCATTTCACAGGAGGCAACTGATGATTTTTGGGGACATAACGATCAGATGTCAGTGAGAAGTAACCAAAAGGGCCTAAACTACGCATTGGAGGGATATATTCATCATATATTCAATGGACATCCAGTAAGAGAATGTCCCAGTGTATGGGAATGGCTATACGCACTGTGATTGGCTCATCGCGTTTGAGGGCGGGGCTTAGCCATAGGTCAATTCATTCACTAATTCTGACCAAACTTGACACAAATGTCTAACAGGATGAAATAATGAAGGTCAAAAGGTCAAAGGTCAGCTTGACTGTGACATCATCATGTTTTAACGTCATATCTCAGGAACAGAAGGGGAGACATTTGGTCAGATACTGAATTGGTGACTCTAATCTTGAAACTGTGCTGATTGTATAGATCTTCTGTGTGTGAAGCATCCATGTTTTCACTGACATGGATGGAGACTGTCAGAGACACTGGACTGGTGGGCGGAGTCATACAACCACAGGGTGGACTGGTGGGCGGAGTCATACAACCACAGGGTGGACTGGTGGGCGGAGTCATACAACCACAGGGTGGACTGGTGGGCGGAGTCATACAACCACAGGGTGGACTGGTGGGCGGAGTCATACAACCACGTGATTCAAATTTATCTTTGTCTTTATAAATGATTATTTTCACAGAAACAGAATTTAGATCAAAAAAGACACAAAAAGTAAGTTTAGTGGGGAAGTCTCTTTACATTTATTTCTAACATCTTGCTGATGTATTTAAATAGTGAAACTATTTTTAAATATATTAGTACTAATAACAATATTTTTGAGTGATTATCTCTGAAGATTTGAACAGTTTATGAACAATGTGTCTGTTCTTTTAAATTATATTTTGGGCTCCTGTCAGTTTGTTCTTTTTTAAATGAAAGAAATGATGGATCAGACTTGTAGCTGAGTTCAGGCTGGAAATAAAAGGACACCATGTGTGTGAGGAGTGTGAGCTCAGTTTAAAAGGCAAAAAGTCCACAGAAAGAATCAACCATGATTTTGCAGGGCTCGGTCTACTTCCTGGACGACACGGACCACTGGAGGAAACTTTCCATTGAACTGAAGTTTGGTTCTTGAGTTCTCTGCAGGTGACGATACAACAGCTCTGTGAATCCTGCACACAAACTGTCAGGAGGGCTGACTCCGCCCCCCCCCCCCATCCTTCCCACAATCCTCTCTGTTTGTTGATTAAAACTCTTCCTGCTCTCAGTAAAGTTTGGTGATGGAGGTCGAGTTTGGGGCTCTCAGCGGGGGACGCTCCACCGCACTGCCGCTAATTAGCTGTCCGGTACTTCCTGTCCCGCAGAGAGGGAGACTGATTAGAGAGGTGACCGCTCTCTGCTGACGGGGTCCGCCTTAACGAGATAGCGTCTGATTGGCCGGACCGAGGGTTAATTGAAGAGGAGGAAGCTGATGTTGAGTTAAATGTGGTTTTAATTAAAAGGAGAGCTCAGAGGGAGGCTGGCTGTTCCACCTGTCTGTCTGTCTGTCTGTCCATCAGTCCATCTATCTGTCCATCTTAAACCCATCCCTGATTGTTTATGGCAGTCATTTATTAGAAAACAAAAAAGCAAAAAACCCAAATATTTTATTCCAGGCTTTAGACAGCCCCCCTCTCATTGGGGCCCTGGATAATCAGTCCCACTTTACCTCTGCTACGATGCCTCTGAAAACACTATCAGGAAATACAGTATCTGATCATCACAATCTATAACACACACACACACACACACACACACACACACACACACACAGCAGCAGATATCATCTCCACATGTTGTTCTATAATTAAACTGTGGTCCTCAGGATCAGACCGCAGCTGCACGAGACACACAACACTGTACTTCCTGTTCCACCAGCTTCTGTTACACACATTATGCAGTGTGTGTACACTCAGTGTCCACTTTATTAGGTACACCTTGCTGGTACAGGGTTGGACCCCTTTTTAATTCTTGGTGTCACAGACTCAACAAGGTGCTGGAAACATTCCTGAGATCTGGGTCCATATTGACATGATGACATCACACAGTTGATCCATGATGTTCCAGCACATCCCAAAGGTGCTCTATTGGACTGAGATCAGGTGACTGTGGAGGCCATTGGAGTACAGTGAACTCATCGTCATGTTTGAGATGATGTGAGCTTTGAGCATCAAAACAGAGTCACACACACTAAATAACTAAAATAACTTATTTTGCAGAATCTCAGAATGATATTAAATTATGTTATTATAGTTATTGATGCATTAATGTGTTGATCAGTTGGTACAGGTCGAGATAATGTTAACGACTTTATAAACTGCAGGTAGCTTCATCAATAATAATACAACATCATTTATTATTGATTATATTTGGTATCAATAATCTGAATCTGTAAATTAATTCAAGATATCACACAGTACAATATTTACCTCTGTACTGTAGAATAAAGAAACATAAACTGCTCTCAGGTGGGTGCTTTCCCTCCTTCTTCTTCTCCAGTGTTGAGTGTCTGTATTTTGGTGAAACAGCGCCCCCTGGATTGTGACTGCTGTTGACTGTCTGAAGGCTGTGGTGAGAAGTGGTACTGCAGCCGGACAGCTGCGGTCACGGTGATGTGAGCAGGTGAAGCAGGTTACCTTTGATACAAAAACCAGTATAAACTGGTCAGGTGAGTTCATGTCCACTCGCCAAACTGGGACTGACTGGAGGAACAGTCACGGGGTTAGTTAAGCGTCATTCTGACGTCACGGCGGAGAGGAAAGTTAGTTTAGAGTTGTTTTAATGAAAATTCCAGTCGAGTTAGCTAACCTTTCACAGTGGCTAATAACGTTAGCTCGTTAGCATCAACAGCGACAACAACCAAGGCTATTCAAGAGAAGGCTGAGACACGGGTCAAACATGGGGGGATTGCACATGTGCAGTAAAATCTGGTCTGCACTTCCTCAAAGGCTCAGTAGATGGCGTGAGACCGCAGAATAAGGGGGATGTGCATGCATGTCATTTTCACAGCTTATTACTGGACTGTCACTGGTGGCCTGCGTTGTGGGCGAGAATCACAGAGATGCAATTCCGACAACTTCAGGCAGCCGCCGTCCAAAAGTCCAAGCAGACCGCACCAAGCGCACTCCTTGATCGCCTGAGCAGATCCTACGCTTTTTATCTAGCGCCCCTGCTGTCACCCTCCAGCATCGCAGCTCAAGTTACACTGAGCATGTGCAATCCCCCCATGTTTGACCCCGTGTCCCAGCCTTCTCTTGAATAGCCTTGACAACAGCTGGACTACAGCTAGTGACGTCAGCATTAACCACTTCACCGCCATGATGGAAAAACAACAGGTGAGTCTGATACATCTGCTGTCTGTCTGTCTGATTGTCTGTCTGTCTGTCTGTCTGTGGTTCTGTCTCACTGATCATCTCTTTGTCTCAGACTGTACTTTCTGTCACACACCACAGTAACATGATCACCAGTGTGTGTGTGTGTGTCCTTTCACCTGTTCAGACTGTGTGTTCTTTCCTGATGTAACCTGATCCTGTCTGTGTGTCTGTCTGTCTGTGTGTCTGTCTGTCAGAGGGACTCACTGTACAGACAGACACCTCTTCATGTCCTCATTAATCATCCAGTCATATTTATGTTCATATTTAAACGTGCTGCCGTGTTGCCTTCACTGTCTCTGCTGATAGCCTGTAACTGTCAGTGTTGTAGGCTTTACAGGGTGACACAGGTTGTGACCTAAAACCTGAGACTGTCCCCGCCCCTCTTGGTCCCCTCTGACAGTCTGTGGACTGATGTTGGGACAGACTTTCCAGGAGGATCTGCAGGACGTGACGTCACACACACTCCTGAGTGTTTTCATCCCTCAGCTCAGCTGCAGCACTGACTGTGTCTACAGCCACATATATTCCTACTGAGCCTTGAACATGGCAAATGACAGCTAATTTCTTCTGGCTGTGCGTCTCTGCTCCAGCCTGAATACTGCTGGTTAGTTGGTTTGTGTACAGCGTTTCCATGACGACACACAGAGAGGACTGTAAACAGACAGCAGGCTGTGTGTCACACACTGCGCCACTTCTACATGTTGATGAAAACATGTTTCTGTTTAACTTGAGTGAGGACTTGGACCTGTAGTGGATTACTTCACAGTGCAGTTACTGCAGTAAATACTCTGATTACTTGTTGTAGTTTTTCCAGGCGTCACCATGTGACCAGTGATCCTGTGTTCATCATCACCTGAGCCGTTGTGTCGTGTGTGTGTCAGCTCAGCTGTGGATCTGTCTGCGAGGCGTTCAGGGCCCACGTCTCTCTCAGCCAGACGCAGCTTCATTATGTTGAGCGCGTGTCTATCAGTCTACCTGTCGGCCTTATCTACCTGTGGATCAGCGGGTGACACGCTGAGCCGACAGTCTGTCTCCGCGCCGCCGAGCTTTGGCTTCATCCCCAGATTCAGTTTGTGTCGGGCTGTCAGACGTGACGAGGACGAGTCGTGTCTGCCAGCTGGGACACTCGCAGCGTTTTGTTTGACTAAACACTCATTAGGCATCAGTGTGTGGCGTTCAGGAACAGGCTGTCTGCTGCTCTGATGCAGGACAGATAGATCCAGGGAGGACGAGGACTTCTGGAAATGAATATTACTATTTCATCTCTCAGTTCGTTTATATAAAATATTAGAAAACAGTAAAAACTGATTGTTAAAGTTCAAAGATAGGAAAGAACTGTTTGACTCTCAAAGCAGATCTCATGTTAAGACTCAAACCAACATGTTTGTCTGTGTCTCAGCTCTGAGCCCATTGGTTTCTACTGAGGAGGTAAATCTTTAAAAACACATATATATAATTTCATCAGCTGTTTTTTCTAAAACCAACTCATCAAATGCTGACACCAGGTCAGTGGTCTCAGCGTCAGACTCTGATGCTTCAGGTATCAAACCTCCATCAGCAGGTTTGGACACTCAGGGACGGCGTGTAAGTTTACGTTTGTCACATCATCGTGTCTTTTAAACATATTCAATCATTTTCACAGGAAATGAACAGTTTCTGCTCGTCACACGCCTGCTGACTTTTTCTAAATAAACTCACAAACAGGGAGGTTCCCAACTCACAACTGACCTATGGCTAAGCCCCGCCCTCAGACACGATGAGCCAATCACAGTGCGTATAGCCATTCCCATACACTGGGACATTCTCTGCCTGGACGTCCATTGAAATGCATTACAGAAAGTCAGTTTGTTGGGTTTTATGAGCTTTTTCTGAGATTTGAAGTTTAAAAATGGTCAAACGGTGTGCATGGGGTACATGCAACTCTGACACAAGGTATCCTGAGAGGCTGGGCGACCACGTGTATTTTTTACACTTTAAACCACATCTCAACCGAGAAAAGTGTCTCCTTTGGATAAAGTTGTGTGGTAACGTTAGACCACAACATCAACTCAACGTGAATAAGATTATCAATGATGTCTACATCTGTTCTAAGGTAAGTCAACATTGTGTTTGAGGCAACATATTGTCACTTTGCTGGAAAGAAATATAAAGTTATCTTTAACATCTCTAGCTAACGTTAGCTAAAGTTAGCCTAACGTTAGCTCCTAGCTGCGTTGTTCATCATGTCACCTTGTTTGCTGGGAGTTCATTAGCCTATTGTGTTCTAGTTTTGTACTTTGGTGATCGTACATCATTGTTAGCTGTTGTCCAAAGGGCTCTAGTTAAGCTAACGTTAACTTCTGGAGCTTAGCTTCATTAACTTATCTGTAATGGCAGAGATAACAAAGGTTGGCAAACGTTATGCTGAATGATTCAGTGTAAATACTGTAGCACCAAACTAACGGAGAGACACTCTTGGTAAAGATGGTAAAAAGGCCGTTATCCTTTTCTCATATTCTGAGCCAAAAACCTTAACTTCAGTGGCACTTTAACTTGTTGTCTTTGATGGTGACGGCAACCAGATGCGGTTCACAAGCGTACACTGGGACCTGTAAATTTTGGCTTGTAATTTAAGCTTTTCATCGACCTTCTCAACAATAAAATGATGAATATATCCCTCCAATGCGTAGTTTAGGCCCTTTTGGTTACTTCTCAATGACATCTGATCGTTATGTCCCCAAAAATCATCAGTTGCCTCCTGTGAAATGCCGTGTACTGTGACACCTGCCATAGCGCCGCTCACTGAATGTTGATAGTTTGTCCGAGGGAGTGGAGGGGGCGTGGCTTAGACATAGGTCAGTTTTATCAGTCAGTCAGATTCAAACATTTGGTACAAATTTATTTTTCTACGTTTCTTTTTCCCCCCATATAAAGTTGTATAGTTTACACGGGGCTCAGACGTTCAGTGTGACGTTAATTTAATATAGTTAACAAGCTAACGGCGCTAACAGCAGATCAGAAATGTGCAACAGTGTTTTGTGACACCAGAAATGAGACAGAAACCAGACTGTGTCATATTAGTATCTGTGAGAGACGTTAAAGTTCTCTCAGAGTTTCTCCTCCTCTTTGTCGCTGCAGCTGTTTGTGCCAAAGAGTAGCATGAAGGTCAAGAGCGCTCACTCTGCTGATGTGGTCTGAGTGACAGTGTGTTGGGGTGTGAGGTCATGATTGACAGCTGTGTGTGCTCACGATCACTGGGGGTGTGTGTGACTGGGTCAGACAGGTGTGTGGGCAGGAACCGGATAACATGGCTTCACTTCCTGATCACTACTGCGCAGACTCTGGCTCCAAATGACATCACCAGCGACCATATCTGGGATATTTTGGCTTCATTTTTGTACAGTGGGAAGAAGTGGAGACACGTCATCCATCTTTGTTTCCAGTGATTGGTGGATATGTTCATAACATGAGATTATTACTGAGTTAATGTTCTCTGTGTTTTCATGGTGAAACTTCACCTGTGTTGAAACAGGAAGAGGAACACTGGCTCCAGTCGTAGTGGAACTTTAAACTGTGTCTACTGAACCTGATGACCTGATGAAAACTGAGCCGTCGCTCTTATACAGTTACATCTCATTCACATCAGAGTTGACATCCAGCAGTGACGCACAGCGAAGAAGAAACAGCAGCTCATGTTTCCACAGTCGGACTGAAACATTTTTAATGTCAGAATAAACCAGTTGTTATCACAACAGCACAGTGAAGTGTTGGACAGAGAGCGCTGTGTTCCTGCAGGAGGGAACGTGATCCTGCTGCACCAACAAAGACTCACATGACAGAGAAGGGGGGGTCGACAGGTAGACAGAGAGCAGGGTCATGTGACCTGGTGGTCAGGTCAGTCTGGCTCTGATGTCTGAACATGCACAACAAAAGAACAACAAACAGACACACTCACCTGTGCACAAAACTGACACCTGATGATTCCTTTATTGTCTTTAATTGTCCTACAGACTGAGAGACTTTATCAGTCAGCTGCTCTGACACACGGAGCTGACAACCATCCAGTGTGATGTCAGCAGACTGTACGATTACTTATTATTATTATTACTTAAAGGGGAACTAATGTATTTTTCAACCTGGGCCCTATTTTCCGATCTACTTTTGTCTAAATGAGTGATAGGATGACAAGGATCCGACAACATAACGGAAAGGAGAAATGAACGTCTGTGTTTACCTTTAGCTGGATTCAGACATGTTCCTCTGCCTGTTGCTGCTTTTATTTTTTATTTATTTTATTTTGCACAGTAAAAAAGAAAAACAAGCAAACAAAACCGACAGAATACAGCGAGCAGATTGTGCAGGTGAGATTTAAAAACCCCCGCGAGGCTTATAGAGGGAATCTCACCATATCAGCATTAAGAACATATATTAATAAGTCCATAGCAAAAAACAGACAAACAAATATAAAAACATGGAATCAAAAAGCAAAGACAACAACAAATAGAATTGTGAGTGAGAGCATAAGCGTATGTGTGTGTGCATGAGTGTATGTGTGTATGTGTGCTCAAGCGAGCATGGGAGTGTGCGACTGCATACGCACGTGCCAAAGCACACTTGTATTCAGACAAATCAGTCAAATCCTTACAGTGGATAGAGGATGGTCAATTATAGTTAAATGTGATCAGTCTGAAGAGTTTGGTTCATCAGACAGGACCATAGCCTATATTTGAAACTCTTGAGTGAGGTAGATTGAGATGCAATTTGAATACGACTGTTCCAGAGCTGAGCCCCTCTATATCTGATGGAGAATTGACAAAGCCTAGTACGAAACACTGGAAGATGTAAACATTTGTCATGTCTCGTATCATACTTATGAACATCACTGTTAGTCTGGAAAAATTCTTTACAAGGCATGGAAAGTGAAGCAGATGGATGCAAAATTTTGTAAATTAATATACAGGTTTGATATACATTTATTTTAAAAATTGATAAAATATTAAGCTGATTGAAGAGAGGGGCTGAGTGTTCTATTGCTGAAAGTGGCAATTCTGCAGAACGTCTTTTGTAAAGTATAAAGCTTATGAAGGTGAGTGGGATAGGTAGCTCCCCAAATAACATTGCAATATATAAGGTACAGATAGATTAAACTATAATAGAGGATTAATAAACACTTTTGATGAACCAAACCTTGAATTCTGCCAATGATACCAACAGACCTAGACATTTTATTGCAAACAGACTGAATATGAGTCTTCCAGCTTAGAGTTTCATCAGTTATGACTCCAAGGAAACTTGTGAATGAAACCTGGGTAATTGAGTTATTTCCAATGGAAAGACAAGAGTTAGATCTAGAGTATTTTTTGTTTTTTGAAGTAAATACAATAAAATTAGATTTATTAACATTTAAAGATAATTTGTTTAATAGAAACCATTTGGAAATTCATTCTAAATCAGTGTTGGCTTTGGCCATCAGTACAGAAAAATTATAATGTGAGACAAATAAATTGGTATCGTTGAGTACAGGAAACATGGAGGTTAATGCTGCAGCCAGATCATTAATGTAAATGAGGAATAGGAGTGGTCCTAAAATAGATCCATGTGGGACCCCACAGGTTATAGTTATGCTCCCTCTCTCTCCTCGTCTGCTCTTCAGTTTCAATGAGCTCTGCATCCGTGTACGTCCGTGTACTCCGTGTTCAAATAAATACAAGCGCTGATCAAATTCAAATGGCTCATCCAGATCCAGTTGGTCGAAATTGGGTCAAAATTCAGACATGTTTGTTATGGCAAGTCAAAACACTCACTCAGAGAGAGAAAGTCTGGCTCTGAAATCTCACATCTCACGAGATTTAAGTTGTTGCAGGAAGTTACCGCTGGACTTACCTTACAAACGCGAGGAGTTCCTCTGTTTGGAGTAGTCATGGCTGAATTTTGACCTGATTTTGACCAACTGGATCTGGATGAGCCATTTGAATGTGATGAGCGCCCGTATTTATTTGAACACGGAGTACACGGACGTACACGGACGCAGAGCTCATTGAAACTGAAGAGCGGACGAGGAGAGAGAGGGAGCAGCAACAGGCAGAGGAACATGTCTGAATCCAGCTAAAGGTAAACACACATGTTCATTTCTCCTTTCCGTTATGTTGTCAGATAATTATACTAACAATCCGAGCCTATCTGTGTGAAAAAAATGCACTTTTAGTGGACGTATTTTGACGTTGTTTGACGCTGTCTGAGTGCCCTATTATTTAATATAGCACGCGCTCACAGGCTGCAGGCAGGTCAGCCCTAGCTTCATACTGGAGACATGTCACATATTGAACATCCTATCACTCATTTAGACAAAAGTAGATCTGAACATAGGGCCCAGGTTGAAAAAAACATTAGTTCCCCTTTAAACTGTGAAGGACAACATAGAGGGACACATTATTTAACTTAATAAAATTATTATTATTAATATTATTATTAATAAGAAATAATAAAATGTCCAAAAAACTTTAAAATAAAATTTCCAAAAAATATTATAAAAAATCCAAAAAGAAATTTAGTTTAGTTATTAAATTGTAGGAAAAAATGTTGAAAAAAAAGTCCAAAAAAATGTTGATAAAATGACAGAAACATATTATTCAAATGTGAAAAAATGTTATTGAAATGTAGGAAAGGGGCAAAGGGGCGGGGCTTAGTGAAGGGACAGTTCACAACTAATAATAAGACAGGAGATGCCTTTATTGATTAGGAATATTTATTGATGATGACGCCAAATGAAAAGTTCATTAAACTTATCCCAGTTCGTCCTGACAGGAACATGAATGATGAACCACATTTCATCACAGTCCAACAGTTCAGTGTCTGACATGAACTTTCTGACTCACCAACAGGACAGGTCGATAAAACATCTGCCGTCCAAACGTACATGTTTCGGGCTAAAATGATTAAGAGTCTCAAACCAGGAGCGTTTGACACAGACAGGTCTGCAGATGTGTTGACATGCAGGTAAAGACACATCTGTAGTGTGTGTGTGTGTGTGTGTGTGTGTGTGTGTGAGGCAGCACCCACACTGACACTAGAACACTGTGCAGACGTTCACCCGTCAGTGATGTGACAGACATTTATTCTCCAAACAGGAAATCCTCCTGCGTTTGGCCCCTGATGGGCGTTAACCTCAGACCCTGCAACAGCTGTGGATGTTTCAGTCTGAAGCAATTCAATTCAATTCAATTTTATTTATAAAGCCCAATATCACAAATCACAATTTGCCTCACAGGGCTTTACAGCATACGACATCCCTCTGTCCTTATGACCCTCACAGCTGATCAGGAAAAACTCCCCAAAAAACCCTTTAACGGGGAAAAAACGGTAGAAACCTCAGGAAGAGCAACTGAGGAGGGATGTTCTGGTGGGATAATATGGCACTATGAGCTCTCTAAGATATGACGGAGCTTGACCATTTAGAGCTTTATAAGTTAACAGTAGGATTTTAAATTCAATTCTGGATTTTACAGGGAGCCAGTGCAGAGAAGCTAAAACAGGAGAAATATGATCTCGTTTCTTAGTTCCTGTTAGTACACGTGCTGCTGCATTCTGAATTAGCTGGAGAGTTTTTAAGGACTTACTAGAGCTACCTGATAATAGAGAGTTACAGTAATCCAGCCTAGAGGTAACAAAAGCGTGGACCAATTTTTCTGCATCTTTTCGGGTCAGGATAGGTCTAATTTTCGCAATATTACGCAGATGAAAAAATGCAGTCCGTGAGGTTTGTTTTAAATGAGAATTGAAAGACAAATCTTGATCAAATGTTACTCCGAGGTTTCTTACGGTAGTGCTAGAGGCCAGAGCAATGCCATCTAGAGAAACTATGTCATCAGATAAAGAGTCTCTGAGTTGTTTGGGGCCAAGAACAATAACTTCAGTTTTGTCTGAATTTAACATCAGGAAATTGGTGCTCATCCAAGTTTTTATGTCTTTAAGGCAGTTATGGAGTTTAGTTAATTGATTACTTTCTTCTGGCTTCATCGATAAATACAACTGTGTATCATCCGCATAACAATGGAAATTTATAGAGTGATTTCTAATGATGATGCAGAGTGCAGGACGGACAGACGGACACCAACAGGACTGTGAAGAGGCTGAAAGTGAAAAGAAAGAAAGAAAGAAAGAAAATGACTAATGGAATGAAGACAGAAGACAAATGAAGAAGTGGAGCTGTAATCAGACCTCAGGCTGTTTGTTCTCAATTACAGCCTCCTACACTGCTGAGTGTGCGTCTATATAAAGACATGGACATCTCTGATTGGACCTCTACATGTGTGTGTATTGCTGCTGTGTGTATTATGTGAGTGTGTGTGTGTGTGTGTGTCTTGCCGCAGTGCCACATCTCTCTCCTCCCACTCTGAAGCTAAAAACAAACGCAGCGGCTCTCATTACACACACTGAGAGTCCAATCAATACAGCGAGGCCTCTGGGGGCCCACACTGCACTCTGAGTCTGTGTGTGTGTGTGTGTGTGTGTGTGTGTGTTGTGAACAGTCAGCCATAAGTTGGGTCTGTTTAAGGCACTGAGTGTAAAGTTGACCTGAGCTCAACAACAAACAACGAACAACAAAACTAAACAACACAAGAGAGGACAATACTGTGATGCGTTCACTGTCCTCTTCTGTGATGCGTTCACAGTCCTCTTCTGTGATGTGTTTACTGTATGTCCTCTCTCTCATGGTGCCTTCACTGCCCTGTCTTGTGATTTGATCTTCTTCTGCAATTGACTGCATGCTTTCTCCAGTGATGCATTCACTGTCTCCTTCTGTGATGTGTTTATAGTATGTCCTCTTACTCAGGATGCCTTCACTGTCCTGTCCTGTGATGTGGGTGTCTTCCTTTGCAGAACACTGCATGATTTCACCAGTGATGCATTCACTGTCTCTTCTGGTGATGCCTTCACTGTTTTCTGTTAATTGTCCTCCCATGTGGGGTGTTGGTGGTGTGTTTACTGTCTTCCATGATTTATTCACAATGTTCTCTGGAAATGCGTTATGTCTTGTGATGCCTTCAATGTTCTCTCTCCTGATGCGTTTACTGTCCTCTCTGGTGATGCGTTTACTGTCCTCTCTGGTGATGCGTTTACTGTCCTCTGTGGTGATGCGTTTACTGTCCTCTGTGGTGATGAAGACAGTAAAGCATGTTGTTTTTCAGGAGGCGTGTTGTCAGACATGATGTTGGTTTCTGTTGCGAAAACAAACGGATGATGGATTCTGTCATCACACACACACACACACATTCGGGCGGTCTATATTTAGCGGACTGCTGCAGGAGAAAACTCGTGAATTTTTTAAACTGTAACCCGACTTCCACCTCCACTCTCTCCACCGCTCTCTGCCTCTCTGTCAGACATGTGGGGATCGCCGTGGCAACCCCCTGGTTTCCCGGGGTGATGAGAGAGCCCAGTTACATCACCGCCCCGTCCTCACGCACGTCTCTTCCTCTGTACTTGTGAGGACCCTCATTGACACCCTGAATGTACCACTAATGTGTTAAAGCAAAGGAAACAGTGACGTGTCTTTTCGCCTCAGTATCTCGGGGCTCCGCCCACATGACCTCACATATCATATATCCAATGATTCGCCACAAGTTGCACTTTGTATTCAAACATTTTGAGCTTCCACAGAATTAAAAAGTGACATGTCGTTTCCTTCTGTCTCTCAGGCAGTCCCCCGTGTGGAGCCAACCTCCTCGTAGCTCGGTGACTCTGACAGTGAGTCCTCCGCTCGCTCTGGAACAGGCTGATCACCACAGAGGAGCAGTGAGGGCGAGGTGGCGTTACATCACCACACTGATACTGGAGTTACTGTAAATACCAGTTTACAACTTGTAGATTTAGGCGGACACGCTGGGCTGTACTGATTGGTTGGTTGGGGAAAATTGAATCCCCCTCCCTAAAAATAAATCAGTTAGACTGATGCCATGTCAGACAGAAGATGGAAACAGAGCGAGTTGATAATTGTGTCTGAGTTCTTCTGAATACATAGCTGGATCCATCCATCCGTCCGTCCGTCCGTCCGTCCGTCCGTCCATCCTTTTTCAAGTGCGTATCCAGGGTCGGGTCCCTCTCCTCAGCTCCTTCCTCCAGCTCCTCCTGGAGGACCCCGAGGTGTTCCCAGACCAGATGAGATCTATAATCCCTCCAGTGTGTTCTGGGTCTGCCCCGGGGCCTCCTACCAGCTGGACCAGGAGGATCCTGATCAGATGTTGAACCACCTCAACATGAAGGAGCAGCGGCTCTACTCCGAGCTCCCTCCAGATGTCTGACTCCTCCCCCTATCTCTAAGGCTGAGCCCAGACACCCTACAGAGGAAACTCATTTCACACGCTTGTATCTGTGACCTCATTCTTTCAGTCACTACCCAGAGCTCATGACCATAGGTGAGGGCTGGGACGCAGATGGACCAGGAAATGGAAAGTTTTGCCTTCTGGCTCAGCTCCCTCTGAACCACGAGGATCTGGTGCAGCGCCTGCATAATGGCAGACGCAGTGCTGATCCATCTCATGCTCCATTTTATTTCATTTCGTGAACAAGACCCTGAGATACTCCTTCTCTTGGGTCAGTAACTCTCTCCCAACCCAGAGGGAACAATCCAGTGTTCTCCAGCAGAGAACCATGACCTCAGACTGGGAGGAGATGACTCTCATCCTCACTGCCTCACAGCAGCCAACAGGACCACGTCATCTGCAAAGAGCAGAGACAAAACTCTGAAGTCCCCAAACTGGATCCTGTCCATGAGCTCACGGCACAGAGGCAGGTCCAGCGTCATTATCAGTGTTACATTTAGTCTTCAGATTCTCCACAAGTTAATTTCACTGAGGAGAAATAAGAGTAAACGCTGCAGTTGGAGACATTGAGACTAAAAGAGACCAAGGAAAACATTTGTCAGTTTTTACTCTTGTTATTCTGTAGATTTCTTGTTGTGAACAGATCCCATGCACAGAGCCAAACCAACAGAGCAGACAGACGGAGCTGAAGTGGTAGAAACTGAGAGAAAGAAATGTTTCCTGTTGTGTGAGCAGTGACAGTATCTGTGTGGATAGAAGCAGAAACAGACTGAGTGAATAAATGATGACGTGCATGAAGCATGAAAACATGAGCTGTGTGTGGAGCGATGAGGAGACTGAAACCTTTCTCACATTAACACATCAAACTAAGAGATGTCACATTTCCATCATGTTTTACATTGCTTGAGTTTTGACTGCAGCTCTTTGAATCACCTCCTCTTCTTCTTCTGCAGAGTTTTAATGGCACCGACCAGCTGCTTTAAATAATTATACTGATGGTCACACGACAGTCGTAGGTGGAAACGTGCAATAATTCACATTTTCTGTTTCAGATTTTGGGAAAATTTGATTTAAATTTGAGCAACATTTGGAAGGAAACTTGACAAATTGGAAAAATATAACAGTTGACACTTTAACATTGAGTTATAATCACAGCTTAAAGCTCTGATACAGATGATTTGGTGTTTAACGATATGAAGGATCTGAAAGATCCAAACAAACATGGAGATCTAAGGTCAACTAAATTTTGTTATTCAGGGTTCTTCTCTTCTCTCTCCTCCTCCTCCTCCTCCTTCTCCAGCATCACTCAAAGCTGCTTCAGTTTCACCTCCTCTATATTTTAACCCTTTCTTTTCTCCTCCTCTCATCTCCTGTTCCCTCCCTTTGACCTCCCCTCTCATTTCATCTCCTCTGATCTCTTCTTTCACGTCACCTCCTGCCCTTTACCCTCCTCTCATCCCTCCTGTCCCGTGCCTTTTATCCTCCCATCACTCCTCACCCCTTCTCTCCTTTCCTTTCATCTCCTCTTCCCTCCTTTTGACCCCTCCTCTCGTCCGTCCTCTGTGTCCTCCTCTCTCCTTTCATTCGTCATTTTCACCTCCTCACATTTATTTGTCAGGCTGATGTGTGAGATAAATATTCATCCTTTTTTCCATCACTGATTCATTCTGGAAAAAATTATACTGTCACTGATGAAAAAAAAGTCATTTGGAAAACAAGTAAAGAGGTGAAAAATAATTTGAGGCAGTGATTCACACGACAACTGGAGTCACACATTGTTTGGACTTTACTCCAAAATAAAAAATCAGATATTTAAACTTTTGTTAAACATTTTAAAGA
Source organism: Epinephelus lanceolatus (assembly GCF_041903045.1). Lineage (NCBI taxonomy): Eukaryota > Metazoa > Chordata > Actinopteri > Perciformes > Serranidae > Epinephelus > Epinephelus lanceolatus. Next base: position 729,596 of record NC_135741.1, on the reverse strand, counting down.
AGTTTTAATGATACATTCAGTTGGTGCAAAGTGCTAATGATCGATCGATCAGAGATAATGACCGCACTCACATGGTGATGCATATACATGTTACCATGGTTACCAAATGATTTGTATAAATGTATTTACTGGTTATACAGATTGCTTATAAGAACAGTTCACGATCAGCAGAAGAATTTAGTATCAGTTTAAGACCAGATCTGATATAAACAAGATTTTAAAGGAACCGCACTGAGTCAGGTGTGAAGGCGTCTTTTCTTCGACTTCATTTAGTCGATCTGAACATGTGACCGAAAACACAGGCATTTTTTAGTCTCTGTGGGTCAGTTTGTGTCAGACACAGCTCCTCAGATTGTATTTATCATTGTCATTATGCACTTCCATACATGAAGAAAAACAAAGTTACGTTTCCCCTAAAAGACAAAAACAGTGCATGTCAGTTCAGGCCAATAATAAACAGCAGAATGAAAATAAGTAGATAAAAGTCATGGCTCAAAAGCAGTCATAATTTAATAAAGTTATAAGCACCCATTATTAAAATCTATACACTCTTTCATGTGGTGTCCCACAGGCTTCTGTTCTGGGTCCTTTGTTAGTCCTGTTGTATTTGCTGCCATTTTAGTGGAATTTCTTGTCATCTTTATGCTGATGACATTCAGTTGTATTGCTCTTTTAAACCTGATTAAATCAGCTGATTGTCTCCTTTAAATTAATGTTGAGATGCCTTTTAAGATTTGGATAACTGCCTTCAGTTAAAAACAGATAATACAGATGCTTATTATTTATTCTGAGAAGTATATTTCTGACATCAAGCAGCAGATGGGTTCTTTCAGTGTTTGTGTCCAGCAAAACCTTCAAAATGTAGGTGTCGTCCTTGACCCGTCCCTGTCTCTTGATAACCACGCCAGCCAGCTTATGATTAACATGTTTTTTCCAGTCAAGGAAATTTGCTAAATTAAGATCTGTGGTGACCAAGGTTGAGATGGAAATGATTGTTCATGCTTTGATATCTTCTTGTTTAGAGTATTGTAATTTTATTTTTTACTGTTAAAATCAAACTTCTTTAAACTGTCTACAAACTGTCTAAAATGCAGCTGCTCTGCTTTTAACGAGAAACGAGAGCTCACATTGTGCCAGTTTGATCCTCTCTTCACTGGTTTCCCATTAAATTCTGCTTTTATTTTAAAATTCAGGTGCTGACTTTTGGAGCCTCACATGGTCAGACACCCCAGTACGTCCCTGACCTCCTCCTCCTGTATTCGCCTCGTCGGTCACTTAGGTCATCTGAACAAAAGTTACCGGCTGTCTCAGACTTGCTGTATAACCCAAGGTGACCGCGCTTTTCAAGCTGTTGCACCCAGCTCTGCTCTCATCGCTGCGATCTCCAGATTCCTGTTAGAACTTCATGAAGCAACTGAAAACATTTTTATTCAGACAGGCTTTGTGTTAGAAAACATCATCCATATGATTTATGACCTTTTATATGTTTTATTCTTCATTTGTACACGTGTGTGTCTCGGCCCTCATTTGGTTTGTTGCTGTTGTGATTTAACTTGTCAGCTCTGTGCTGTTCGTCACTGAGCTTTTATTTTTATATTGCCTTCATTGAGTATCTATCTTTTTATGTAAAGCATTGTGCGATTTATTTATTTTTATCTGTGAAAGGTATCTGTGAAGTTTTTTCTCTCCAGGTGGACGAAGGTGAATGTTCTTCTTTCTCTCTCTGGTTGTTAATGTTGATCAGAGCTGAAGATGAAGTGATGAAGAGCACCGAGCACCAACATGGAGACATGAGACTGAACCCCAGCAGAGGAGACAGACACATGGAGACATGGCCACATGGAGACATGGACACATGGAGCAAAGACCGACGGTACCAAACACAGTCACGATGTCTGGTGAACACACAGGGAGGTTTGTTTGTCAGCTGTATGTGGGGTCATGTGACGACTGTAACAGAAGGAAACATCATTTTAATAAAACTGGAACAAAGACGCTCAAAACCAAACATGATATCATTCAAAACTCTGAATATGACCAACAAATACAGACCTAAAAAAACCCCAGTTTTCCTATGAAAATAAATTAAATTTGTTGCAGGACATTGAAAAAATGAGAAAAACTAATTGAAATGACAAAAAAAAAGAACGTTGTCGCAGACAGCTGACATCACAACTCAGTATAACCTACAGCATACAGAGAAATGCAGAGCTCTCACTGTGACAGGCTGAATCAGCATCATGTGAACTCGTTTGGTTTGAGTGTAACGGACTTTATTTTAGATGTTAAAGTCCTGAAACTCCAGATTTAAACATGTCGCTGTAACATCAGAGGACAATCAACAAAGACATACAAAAAATATAAAACATAAAAAGCTGAAAGACTCGACAGGATCTGAGGAGTTACTGTGAGTGTGAACACGTTTTAACCTCTTCAACACCAAACACACCGTCTCAAGTGAAGAGTGATGCATTCTGGGTACGTGTGTGTAAGAGACAGAGCTGTGTGACATTCAGTGCATGAATGAGTGAAAGATGAGTGAATATGAATGAGTGTGTTTGTGTGAATGATAGAGTAGTGTGTGTGTGTGTGTGTGTGTGAGGATTGCGTGAGAAGGAAGTGCCTACTCGCTCTCACTGAAGTAGATCGACCACCCGCTGACCTTCTCCTGTGTGTGTGTGTGTGTGTGTTTCTGCACATGGTTGCGTGCCAGCGTGTGTGTGAGGACCTGCATCTGTTTGACTGCCTGCTCAGTGTGTGTGTGTGTGTGTGTGTCTTTGTGAGGAGCAGTTGGAGGTTTCGACCTCCTCACTGAGGACATGCTGTGTTTAAAAGGCTGTTTGAGGGTTCAGACAGTTTCCAAGGTCAGACTGAGCTTGACGTTGCTGTTGGTGGTTAGTGGAGCTGCTGTGATGAAGCTTATATGATGCTGTTTGCATTCTGTTTCCCTTCATTGATCCTGTAAAGCAGGATGGGTCTTTATTCCATTCCATCCTCATTCTCTTATCCGAGGCTGGGTCTCTGGAGCAGCAGGCTGAGCAAAGTCCTCCAGACGTCCCTCTCCTCATCAACACTCTCATTTTGGCTGCTTGTATCTGTGACCTCATTCTTTCAGTCACTACCCAGAGCTCATGACCATAGGTGAGGGTTGGGACGCAGATGGACCAGGAAATGGAAAGCTTTGCCCTCTGGCTCAGCTCCCTCTGAACCAGGATGATCTGGCCCCAGGTCATGATGGAGGTCACGGTGTGATGAAGCCAACAGAAACACATCATCTGCAAAGAGCAGAGATGTGTTTCTGAGGTCACCAAACTGGACCCCTTCCTCCTCCCGACTGTGCCTTGAGATCCGGTTCATGAAAATCACAAAGACAACACAGGTCTCCCCGTGGGACACGTGTAGACTGGATGGACAAACTCCCATGAGTCCCCCAGCAGACCTGTGAGGGTAAAGATCTGGTTGGTCTGTCTTCACTCTTACAGTCATTAAAAAGTATGTGTATACATCCAGTAGCCTGGACCTTCATAGGCTAACTAGCTAACTCTAGACTTTTCAGGTTTTGGTTTTGGAACGAGGAAGAAAGGTTTATCTCTTTACAGCCTCTCCAGGTAGAGAGTATCATTAGTACACGACGTGCTCCAGACACACGTTTAGATCCAAACCCACAAAACCAGCCTGAAGATAAATGAAATCTGAAATGACTGTGTGAGAGTCTGTGGAGCACAGACATGATGTCCTCTGACCTTTGTAGGAGCTGGTTGATGTTACGCTATGATTGGCCAGTCTGCATTCAAGGGGCGGGGCTTAGTGAAGGGTCAGTCATGACAATATTTCACACAAATGTCTAATCAGATGAAATGAAGAAGAAAGCGTACAACCACAAGGCGGTGATTCTAGTTCTTGTTTTTAGCTGCAGGTCTTTATTTTCTATCCTCCTGTTAATTGTTCTTCAAACTATGCGTCAGTTTATTAACACTGAGTGTGTGCAGGATCATCTTCATCCTGCAGGATCATCTTCATCCTGCAGGATCATCTTCGTCCTGCAGGATCATCTTCGTCCTCACACGATCATTTTTGCCTCTTCACTCTGCGACAGCTCCGGCAGAGTTTGTGTTTCTCTCAGGGTGTGTTTGTTGTCTGCAGTCGGTCTGTCCCAGAGGGGTGGAGACTGTGAGACTTCCAACTGCCTCTGTTTTCAGATGCAGTGTCAGTCTTCATCCTCCTCCTCCTCCTTATACGCTCCCTTCTTCCCCATTCCTCTTTTTCATCTTTACTTCCTTCTTTATCTCCGTCACTCCTCCTCCTCCTATCGGTTCATCCCTCACCTCTTCCTCCTCCTCCTCCTCTTCTTCATCCCTCTTTCCACTTCATTGTCTCTCTTGATTTCTCTTTCCAACATCTTTCCTTTCTCCACTACTCCTCCTCTTCCTTCCTCCCCTCCCCCTGTCTCTCCTTCACTTCCTTCTGCTTTTAAATACATAAATATAATGTACCAACACATAGTGAAACTCCTCCTCCTCCTCCTCCTTCTCCTCCTCCTCCTACTCTCTTTCCACTTACTGTCTTTTCCTCTTCTCTCAGTCGATTTATTCTCTTTCCGTCCATATCTTTTTACCCCCCTCTCCTCCTCCTCTCCTCCTCCTCCTCCTCGCTCCCTCTCTCAGCTTTTAAATGCAGAACTTTGTGTCTGGATTTGGCTCATTCTGTGTGAGTGTCTCATCTATCATGCATGAGTGTTAAATTATAAACTGTGGGTCACTGCGCCATCCTCAGCTAACATCCTCAGCCTCCGACAGAGACACACAGACAGAGTTAACAGTAGATGGATATCAGGTCTCGATGTTTTCAGGGAACACCCTCAAGTTATCTGTCCTCCAGCTCTCCTGCAGCAGCCCTCTGCAGCTCTTCTTCTACTGTATCTGCTGTTTACAAGTCCTGTCACAGAGCTGCAGGTCTCTGTCGGGGTTCGTATCATTTTTTGGGATCTGAATCATCTGCACAGCGCACAAAGTCCCAGAAGTCGATATATTCTTTATCTCGTACAGACAAGATAAGAGATACTACTTTATAACTTGTGCACCAGATAAGATCAAAATATATATCACTTTCAGGAGGATGTGGGAGAATCCACTTTCAAATTATTTTTCTTTACTTCTTTATTTATCTGTTCTGACTTCTGTCTTTGTGCCGCTGCAACACGTGAACTTGTTATCTAAATCCTTTAATGGATCCACTTTGCTTCAGCTTCTTGCTCCTAATTGATAATTCATGTGTTATATTTTATATTTGTAGTCTTTCCAACTGCAGCTGCTGCAAAACAAGCTCCTCAGGAACGAGTGCCCTCAGAATAAAATAAGTTTGTTTATATTTCATTTTAACATCTGAACACCAGTCTGAATTGTCAGTTGCACGAGCCGTACAGGTGTCAAGTCTCAGGCTGCTGTCAGCCCTAGAGTGGTCTCCTCTGGTCTGAATCAGGGACTCATGTTGTTCCAAAGTTGTATAATTGCCTAGAGTTGGTTGGTGTTCTCACGGCAGCATTTACAAGAGGACCAGATCAAATGCCTTGTGTGAGAAAGCTGCTCTTGATTGGTCAGAATTTCCATGTGGGAAAAATCCAGGAAGTAAAGCAAACGTTGAAGAAGAGTACACTTGCAAGATAAATGTGACACTTTCTAATGTCACAATGGAGGGACAACTACGCAGGTTGATTTTAGCGCTGCTCATCGTGGACTATATTGCTGTCATTGTTCATTTTAGTCAAAGCATACAGTTTGAAAACGAGGCGCGGCTCCAACTAGAAAACAATGTTTTGATGCATTGGATGTGCTGAATGTGCATATTAAGGCAGTACAGGAGGAGGTGCACATTAATAATCCTCCAGGACTGTAACATGCTCATGTTTAACCCAAACAATGTGTCATGTGACTGCAGTTACTTCACATCCAGGTCGGAACACCTTCTCACCACAAACCAACCGCACCAGAGTTCCTTTGGAACCGGACTGAGACCACCTCTTCAAGAAGGTCTCGGGTCTCAAAACTTTCGTTGTGAAGCAGCAAAATGAAGAAATGTGGAGTTTTGGACTCGGCTGATCGTAAAATAAAGCAGATATTAGCAGGTAAAAACACAGGAGAGAAACTAAACTCCAGATTATAGTGTTTGCTTCAACATGCCAAAGTTCCTCGGACACTTAGTTTGTGAGGCGTCTCGATGAGTCATGTTTCTGTTCCTTTTGTAGAGATCCACAGTTCTCACTTGAGGCAGGGAAAAAGTTTAATGAGATTTATTGAGAGTCCAAAAAAGAAAAACAAAGCAGCAGGCCAAGTCCTTACAAAGTTACACCTTGTACTCTCCCAACTCAATGTCCTATTTCTAAATATTCTCACGTATGACCTGTTATTATACTTCAACACTGCACAACATCACAACACAAAAACTTATTACGAACCAAAACAATACAAACTTCATGTCGTCCTTTACGCACAACGGTTTTTCTAATCTCCTACTGTCATGCACACTAAACTGCCGTACAGCACCACACCTGGCATGATTAACTTGTGTCTTCATTCTAACACAAATATAAGTCCACTTCCATACACTATTTAGAATATACAGAAACGGCCCCTGATAATAGCAGAACTGATATGATCTGTCATATTAACAGACATTTTTACCAAATATAAACGTGTGCTTACGCAGATTCAGTCAGAAGCTACAGACGCACTGAGAGCTGAACTCACAGAGACTTGTTTGAGGAGGAGAAACTGGGTATTCGGCGAGACGTCACCACTGCCCGCTTGAGGGTGTGCAGCCTGGCTTTTGGACCTACTCTGGAGAAGGTCCATCTCTGGCACAGCTTGATGATGCACGGTGCGTCTACACTGACAATGGAAACATAATTTGGTGCGGCATGGCTTGACTCGGTGCAGCCAAAAGTGAGAGTGGAAAAGGTCCATAAGGAGAGGACGCACACATCTCACAGAGCAGTGACACATTAGACACCATAATTCCTACACCATAAAACATGTGCATCGTCAACTCAGGTGAGAGTTACGTTCACACTCATCATGCAGTTTAAGAACACCAGCACGTTCAATGATCATGTTGTTTCAGTGTGTTCACGCTCAGCTCTGATCACTAGAGGCACAGAACCAGTTTCATCATCATGTTTTTGGCTGGATCAGTGTGAACGTGCAGACATGCTGCACTCAGTCTGAAATATTTGGAGATGATGTGTTATGTAAGACTCTGATGAAGCAGTAACCCGTCTGCTCTGACTGTGAAGCAGCAGCAGCTAAAACACTCTGAGCCACCTGGCACTCAGGTGTTGCAAGACGCCGCTAAGCTAATCCAGGCTAACCTGTGCAGAACTATTTACACCTCTGCATGAATCATTCAGTGAGAAGGAGCTCTTATAAATTAGACATGAAACAAACACTTAGCTGCCGGCTACGTGCTGCGGTAGCCCCGGCTTCAGTGTTCCTGAGGCCCAGATGCTCTGCAGAGGCAAACACCATCAGATTAATAACACAGATCCTGTCCTCTGATTGGTTCAAACACTACGATGTTTGAGGAGGACGCAATGTTAGAGAGAAAATAATCTTCTAAAATAACATGATGTAAGTAGTGATGTTTTCACTGCAGCTGTGTTACTGTCCTCACTTCATACATCATCATTACATTGTATACATCCACACTGTCAGGGACTTTATTAGTTTTCCTCTCCGGAGGCTTCAGACCAGACTATTAGACAGCCACCACGATATTAGAGATGGAGACTGATTCAACAGGGAGGACGGAGCGCCGTTGTGCAGTGTTTGTGGATGAGATGAGTTTTAAACTTCAGACCAATGACGGGGAGTCATTCCTCTGTTTCTGAGGAAAACGGAGAGCTGGTGGTTTAATGACGGAGACGCTGTGAGGAAGGACGAAGCCAACAGATAATGATAGATGATAATTTGGCATTTTGTTTTATGTCTTTAGAAATGACTTCTGTCAGTGAACAAACAGCAGCATAACAAACTGACTGTGTGTTGGTTTGATGGTGTTGAGACACTATGGAGGAGGCTGGTGGACTCTGTAAAGACGCATTAATGAACTCTGCTATGTTTCCTTCATTCTTTCAGTCGTTCTGACTGGACCTTAAAATAAGACAGCCTCGTCTCTAAAGCTCCAGTGTTAAATAGAATCTAATCTAATCAATGTGTTTTCTTTGGTGTCTAATCGGCTGAAAATAAGAATCATCATTTTGGTTAAAAAATTATGTTCAAGTGAAAAAATATGAATGAATGAATGAATGAATGAATTAAAGGTAATGATAACTTCCTTTAAACATGTTTAAGGATAAAGAGCTCTCGACAAAATGTTTCAAATCTGTGCACCCCGATATCTGAGGGAGGAGTCGCCATGTTTGGGTACGTAGAAAGGAAGGTGGAGCTGATGAAGCTGTCTGGTTTTATACGAAATATTTTATATGAACGAATTTGGGAAATAATAAATAAACATACAGTACAGGCCAAAAGTTTGGACACACCTTCTCATTCAATGCGTTTTCTTTATTTTCATGACTATTTACATTGTAGATTCTCACTGAAGGCATCAAAACTATGAATGAACACATGTGGAGTTATGTACTTAACAAAAAAAGGTGAAATAACTGAAAACATGTTTTATATTCTAGTTTCTTCAAAATAGCCACCCTTTGCTCTGATTACTGCTTTGCACACTCTTGGCATTCTCTCCATGAGCTTCAAGAGGTAGTCACCTGAAATGGTTTTCCAACAGTCTTGAAGGAGTTCCCAGAGGTGTTTAGCACTTGTTGGCCCCTTTGCCTTCACTCTGCGGTCCAGCTCACCCCAAACCATCTGGATTGGGTTCAGGTCCGGTGACTGTGGAGGCCAGGTCATCTGCCGCAGCACTCCATCACTCTCCTTCTTGGTCAAATAGCCCTTACACAGCCTGGAGGTGTGTTTGGGGTCATTGTCCTGTTGAAACATAAATGATCGTCCAACTAAACGCAAACCGGATGGGATGGCATGTCGCTGCAGGATGCTGTGGTAGCCATGCTGGTTCAGTGTGCCTTCAATTTTGAATAAATCCCCAACAGTGTCACCAGCAAAACACCCCCACACCATCACACCTCCTCCTCCATGCTTCACAGTGGGAACCAGGCATGTGGAATCCATCCGTTCACCTTTTCTGCGTCTCACAAAGACACGGCGGTTGGAACCAAAGATCTCAAATTTGGACTCATCAGACCAAAGCACAGATTTCCACTGGTCTAATGTCCATTCCTTGTGTTTCTTGGCCCAAACAAATCTCTTCTGCTTGTTGCCTCTCCTTAGCAGTGGTTTCCTAGCAGCTATTTGACCATGAAGGCCTGATTGGCGCAGTCTCCTCTTAACAGTTGTTCTAGAGATGGGTCTGCTGCTAGAACTCTGTGTGGCATTCATCTGGTCTCTGATCTGAGCTGCTGTTAACTTGCCATTTCTGAGGCTGGTGACTCGGATGAACTTATCCTCAGAAGCAGAGGTGACTCTTGGTCTTCCTTTCCTGGGTCGGTCCTCATGTGTGCCAGTTTGGTTGTAGCGCTTGATGGTTTTTGCGACTCCACTTGGGGACACATTTAAAGTTTTTGCAATTTTCCGGACTGACTGACCTTCATTTCTTAAAGTAATGATGGCCACTCGTTTTTCTTTAGTTAGCTGATTGGTTCTTGCCATAATATGAATTTGAACAGTTGTCCAATAGGGCTGTCGGCTGTGTATTAACCTGACTTCTGCACAACACAACTGATGGTCCCAACCCCATTGATAAAGCAAGAAATTCCACTAATTAACCCTGATAAGGCACACCTGTGAAGTGGAAACCATTTCAGGTGACTACCTCTTGAAGCTCATGGAGAGAATGCCAAGAGTGTGCAAAGCAGTAATCAGAGCAAAGGGTGGCTATTTTGAAGAAACTAGAATATAAAACATGTTTTCAGTTATTTCACCTTTTTTTGTTAAGTACATAACTCCACATGTGTTCATTCATAGTTTTGATGCCTTCAGTGAGAATCTACAATGTAAATAGTCATGAAAATAAAGAAAATGCATTGAATGAGAAGGTGTGTCCAAACTTTTGGCCTGTACTGTATGTTTATACATAAACACATATCTGAGGAATATTTATATCTGTAAGAAGGTTCAGTTTCCTGAACAGTGGAACAGACGCCTCATCAAAACTGGAGAAAGTTTCCAATCTCTCAAATCATTTTTGCAGCAAATAAAGTTGATGCAGATTTGAGGGGTGTAGATTTGTCCCTAAATCAAATACGGATAAATCATTCAATCAACAATCATTTTTACTAAATAGAGCTTGAACGCATCATAATCTAACTCAGTGCAAGTAGTCCCAACAGCTGCTAACAGCTAACGTTAAATAGCTGCTAACAGTTAACTTTAACTAGCTGCCAACAGCTAATTTTAACTAGCTCTGCTCCTGCTGATGTCATCACAGATATGTCGTCCACAACGTAACACGATCGGCGTCCTTATGAAGATCTGTGTTCGACCCAAACACGTTTTCTATTGTCCCAGGACGACGGGACGCCATTTGTCTCGTGCTGCTTTTTTGCCTGAGACACACCAGAAAAACATCGACGACTGCCGTCAGTGATGTCATCGTGGTTGCAGATTGGCTGATGTCAGTTAACCAGGAGAATGTCAGCTGATTCTGATGTGTGTCCACATACTTCTGGACATGTGGTGTAGTGACAGTTCAGGTCTGTGAGGACGGACAGAGAATAAGAATCTAACTGAGGACAGTTTTGTGTCTTCATGGACGTCAGCTCAGAGCGACTGATTCAGGGAGGACAGTGATGGTGTGTGTGGAGTTTTAACCTGACGGCAGCGGCTGACAGGAAGTGACTGCAGAGGGGAGGTCAGTGCAGAGTGGAGGAGGTCAGAGAGGAGGACGGAGGGCTGATGAGGAGTCCCTGCAGACGTGGAACAAGTTCACATGTTCGTCATCGACTCCCGGCGGAGACAGATTTCTGACAGTGCTATTTCTGATTCAGTGACTTTTGGTCCGGTCCTTTGGTTCAGTTTGGAATCATGGGAAATTACCTGGAAATGAAAATAAAAGCTTTTTAGTTTTTGTCACTTCTGTCTGAGCTGAAAACTCTTCAGTCAGTGATACTCAACTTACGGCTGGCGGGCCAAATCTGGCCCCCGACATGAAGCTGCCTTTACAGCGCTGCCTGACAACCGTCCTGACAACCCGCCAACCTGCAAGAGCGTCCCCCAAACACACAAAGCATTCTTAAGAGCAGCTGCTGCAACTACAGTCCAGGACCGTGATGACGGGCAGCTGCTTCCATGCGCAGGGTAGCCTGCAGCTATGTGCATAACGTCATACCAAATGATGATGACCAAAGATCTCTACGTCAGTTACCATCTGAAGTTTGGACATGTTGTCACAGGTCCAGTTTTCCTCTAGTTGTCCTCATGAGTTGAGAGCGTTGTGTTGAACAGCTCTGGTGTCACACAGTGACATCATCAGCTCCTCTGTCTTGATGTTTCCTTGTTCTGTGATGAGTCTGCTCGTCAGGGTGGGACGTCCACACACCCCTGATGTGGACCTTGTCATTTTTCCCAGGGGTTTTGTGCCCCCGTCCTCTGACAGGCGGACTCGTCCCTCCGGTCCATCCATTCTAAAATTAACCCTCGACAAACGGGAACATTTTAAATCAACATGTTAAAGTGGAAATAGACGACGTTTTTACAGCTAATGTAGCTAACATGCTAGCTATGCTACAAAGACAGAGGACTGGAGTCTGATCAGACTTTATTAAACTGATCGATGAAGACGACACCTGAGGACAACAGAGTCCTGATCCTCTGTAGTATTAGTACTGTAGTACTGTGGTGCTGTAGTACTCGTAACAGAGGTCAGTCACAGAGGTCAGTTGACTTGTTGTGCCTCTGAGTCTCCTCTCAGTGAACTCTGAGGACGTCTGGGAGTTCCCTGTTTGTCTGGGAAATGTCCGTCCACTCAGCACTGCTGCCTATATATAGACACTGCACACACAATACAACACACTGCACACACAGTACACACAATACGGACAACACACACAAGACACACTTCACAAACACACGAGGGAATATCATTATTTGTGTGTTCATCTCAGCTCCTCCTCTGTGTCCTCCTGTTTACTGTCCTCCTCTCTGTCCTCCCAGACTGCATTGCATTATTAATGAGGTCACACACACACACACACACACACACACACACACACACATACACACAGAGTGTGTCTCCTCTTACGATCAATATGTCCACAAAAAGCATTTCCTCTGACCCTCCTTCCTCCTCTCCTTCTCCTCCCTCCTTGACCATGGGAGTCACATGTTGGGGTTCTTCAGTTGGGAGGTGTTTCCCTTTGATCATGTGAGGTGAGGTGGATTCAGCGCTGTGACATCATCATCATCATCACAGGTTGATGAAACTTTTTAATTTGCCAGAGCGTGTCATAGTGACGAACACTGGATCAGCCAGTTTGTATAAAATCAAACCAGTTTAAGCTCGTTCACTGAACTGGACCGGACCAGTACAAACTGGAAATAGACTCAACTCTGCTGGGAAATAGAATAATAAAATCATCTGGGTGGTTATAATCTGTAAACTGAAGCAAAGTCTGCTTTGGTAATTATGGAAATTAATGCTGGTCGTGTGTGTGTGTGTGTGTGTGTGTGTGTGTGTGTGTGTGTGTTAAGTTTACCCCGGGGACTGTCGGAGTAATGGGGACTTAAACAAACTGTCCCTGGAGTCCTAACGCTCCTCTCACCACCTGATTAACCATTGATTTTTACACTGCTGAATGTGTGTGTGTGTGTGTGTGTGTGTGTGTTTCCCGTCTTCCCAATACAATATAAATCAGTCAACATAGTCACAGCTCGCTCTCTACGACGAGTAGGAAGAAAAGACGGTGAAGAAATAAATAAAAAGAGAGGAGGCTCATGAAACATGATTTTATCGGGACGCCGTTCAGTTCTACTGACACACACACACACACACACACACACACACACACACACACACACATAAATATTTTATCGAGTCATTTTATTTTATTCCGAATCAGCTGGAACTCATTTCAGGTTTTTGGGTTAAACCTGATTTAAAAGAAGAGATAAAAGCATGTCATGTGATGTTAGTGCTGCACAGTTAATCCAGTTTAGATTGTGATCATGATTTTAGGTTTCCCTCAATGAAATGAAAACCATCAGCTGTGATATTGAGGTATAAAATATTCCTCTCATATAATACTCTGCTGCACATCAATCGAGTGCTTCCCAAACTAACAGCAGCGTCCTCTGTGGGGAATCTGTCCACGCCGCAGCTCCCTGCAGCGTCAGCCTGTGAAACACTCTTCTCAATATTGTGACTACACTGATGAAAATCATTTGTTCATCAGCAAGTGTTTCAGATTCAGGAGAGAACAAATGACATGCAGAGAGACAGCAGAGACTTGTGTCTGCGCCGCAAAGCGTCACAGCTGACATGTTGACCCACCTGAGAAACACCAGCATGTGCAGACTGCATGAAGAGTCATGATGCTACCTGTGGCTGTGCGTCTCCTTCACCATAACACTGGTCATATGGTGATACTCGCAGTATTTCAACTTGTTGACATATTGACATCATACTGTTGCCCACAGCAACAACAAACATGGCTGAAAGCTAAATGAGGATGGTTCCAAAAAGAGGAGGAGCTTCAGCAGTGTGTCATAAACTGTTGCACGGGAGGAGCGAGTCTGTCTCCTACATGTCATGTGTCTATGTTACTGACCTGCTTTTATCTTGTGTTGCTGTGGCGACGTCATCACAGTCTGGATGATGGTCACTGGGCCCGATGCTGCAAACACTTGTAACTGTCTGAATCTGCTCTGACCAGCTGTGCTGAATGATGAATCCCACCTGATCACAAGTCACCTGGTAGCACAGGTAACACCCTGTAGACACTGTATCAGGACAGGTGAGGTGCCGTGTGCAAAGACTCTGACATGATGGAGAATTAGAGAAGTGCCACCAAGAAAAGACCGTAAGAAGACGAGTGAGTGAAGTCAACACCTCGTTAAATAAACTTAAATGTGACTGTCAGAACTGCTGTGAACATCAAACACCCTGTAATGACGCTGTAAACGTGTCGGCAGCAGGTGGAGGAAGTGTTTAGATCCTGAAGTAAAAGTACTGACGCCTCACTGTAAAAATACTCTGCAGCAGTTAAAGTCCTGCATTGAAAATGTTAATAAAGTAATAATCAGGGAAAATATTGAAGTAATAAAAGTGAAAGTTCTCAATGCTGAAAAAGCTTCAATAAATTTAATAAATCAAAAATAATTAAATTAATTAAAATGAAAAAGCAGCACGTCGTCATATTTTATAATGTTTCTAAATGAAAAATCACTAAACAATCATGAAAATAGTTTCAACCTCATTTCAGCTGCACTTTTATATTTTCATGTTGTGTGTGTGCACAAAAATCTTAATTTTAAGTAACTAAAGATATTAAATAGTAGAGGAGTAAAAAGTACAGTATTTCCTTCTGCTGTGTGCTGGGGTCAAGGTAGAAGGAGGTGCAAGTACCTCAAATCTGTGCTTCAGTACAGTACTTGAGTAAAAGTACTTAATTACATTCCAGCACTGGTCATCAGAGGGACACACAGTAACTGGGATCAATGGAACAAGTATTGTCGTATTTTTTTTCAGCAGTGATGTCTCAGAATCAGGATCATGATCATGATGCCTCTTAATGTCACTGGGTCATTAAAAAACACAACGGAAAGATGGTGATCTTGGTTCAGTCTTAAAGGGATAGTGCGCCCAAAACTGAAAATTCAGCCATTATCTACTCACCCATATGGCGAGGGAGGCTCAGGTGAAGTTTTAGAGTCCTCACATCACTTGCAGAGATCCAAGGGGAGAGGAGGTAGCAACACAACTCCACCTAATGGAGGCTGACGGCGCCCCAGATTCAAACGTCCAAAAACACATCATTGAAACCACAAAATATCTCCATACTGCTCGTCCGTAGTGATCCAAGTGTCCTGAAGCCCCGACATAAAAAGCTGTTTGGAAAAACCTCATTTGAACTTTTAGTCTTATGTCAACAGAACTCCATTAGGTGGAGTTGTGTTGACACTTGGACACTTGTTGGCTTCAGGACACTTGGATCACTACGGACGAGCAGTATGGAGATATTTTGTGGTTTCAATGATGTGTTTTTGGACGTTTGAATCTGGGGCGCCGTCAGCCTCCATTAGGTGGAGTTGTGTTGCTACCTCCTCTCCCCTTGGATCTCTGCAAGTGATGTGAGGACTCTAAAACTTCACCTGAGCCTCCCTCGACATATGGGTGAGTAGATAATGGCTGAATTTTCAGTTTTGGGTGCACTATCCCTTTTAAAGATAATATATAAACACTAATAGTTACCGTCACCACAGGAGGAGGCTGCGCTGTGAGAGTTTGTCCATTTTGGCAGAACTGACGTGTGTGTGTAAAATGTCAGTGAACATTTTATTGAAACATTCAGAGTCCACATTCTTGAGTCAGTTAGTTAATGTGGCAACACTTCATCATTATGATCAGAGACACAGGGTTGTCTCAGAATGTATTTAATGTTTCACATGTTGTTTAAACCTCATGGGTAGGAGACAGAGACACAGAGACAGAGACACAGAGACAAAGAGACAGAGACACAGAGACAGAGACACAGAGACAGAGACACAGAGACAAAGAGACAGAGACACAGAGACAGAGACACAGAGACAGAGACACAGAGACAGAGACACAGAGACACAGAGACAAAGAGACAGAGACACAGAGACAGAGACACAGAGACAGAGACACAGAGACACAGAGACAGAGACACAGAGACACAGAGACACAGAGACACAGACACAGAGACACAGAGACACAGAGACAGAGGCACAGAGACAGAGACACAGAGACAGAGACACAGAGACACAGAGACAGAGACAGAGACAGAGACACAGAGACACAGAGACAGAGACACAGAGACAGAGACAGAGACACAGAGACACAGACACAGAGACACAGAGACACAGAGACAGAGACACAGAGACACAGAGACACAGAGACAGAGACAGAGACACAGAGACACAGAGACAGAGACACAGAGACACAGAGACAGAGACAGAGACACAGAGACACAGACACAGAGACAGAGACACAGAGACAGAGACACAGAGACACAGAGACAGAGACACAGAGACAGAGACACAGAGACAGAGACACAGAGACACAGAGACACAGAGACACAGACACAGAGACAGAGACACAGAGACAGAGACACAGAGACACAGAGACAGAGACACAGAGACACAGAGACACAGAGACAGAGACACAGAGACACAGAGACACAGAGACAGAGACAGAGACACAGAGACACAGAGACAGAGACACAGAGACACAGAGACAGAGACACAGAGACAGAGACACAGAGACACAGAGACACAGAGACAGAGGTGAACTGAAGCTTCACGGTGAAATGTCTTTAACACACAAACATTAAAGTTTGATGGACCATCCAGCTGTCCACAGCACAGTGTGTGTGTGTGTGTGTGTGTGTGTGTGTGACAGCTGACCAAGGTTTCTTTACATTCATTATTGATATTTAGGTGGAACAGAACTGTGTGTGTCTTCAGATCCATCATGGGATGCAGCATGATGTGTGTCAGTGTGTGGGCGGGACACATGCTGCACATGAAGCCTGAGGCTGTGTGTGTGTGTGTGTGTGTGTGTGTGTGTGTGTTTGTCCTCACTGATGCAGATATCTTTATCAGTTTCTACTGCACGTCATATCAGATTCATATTTGTAGCAAACAGGGCCGGCCCCAGACTTTTGGAGGCCCTCCTCAGAGGTGTCGCTTCACATGACATCACACCAACTTAGTTTAAAGGGACAGTGTGAAACATTGTCAGTTGTTTATTGGCAAAAGTCGATGTCTGCATTCATAAACATGTCATCACTGGTGTTTCATTACCTCCACCAATAATCTGACTTATTCTGGTAAAAGGAGAATTTCAGATTTGTTTGTACATTGTGTGGGTAAGTCGTCTGGAGGGTTCCATTACGTTTCACCATCTTGAGAATACCTCCGCCAGCGAGGGACATACAGCCCCGCCTTACGCCAGCGCTGCGTGACTGAGGAGCCGAAGGAGAGGAGCAAGAGGCGCTTCACTACGACCCCGGCACTACTGCAGCATAACACTGTCCCGCTCTCTGAGCATAATGCAGGGTCATGCACATGCAGCATCACGGGAGACGCAATCTTCGTCGCCAGGAAAGCGCAAAGGGAATCAAAAAGGCAACGTGAGCAGCGAATTCAAAAAACGAGGGTGAACATTGGGGCAGCCTTTCCCAGGTGGAGAGAGCTGCTGAAGGAGAAAGGTAATGCAGTCACAGGCCAGTGATGTGAGGAGAGGGATGAGGTGTGTGAGGTTGAGCCACTTGTCAGTCGTCAAAAGACCAGACGTGATTGGTTTGTTTGGATTTACACCCGCCCCAACAGTCCTACGCTGTAAACACAGCCAGCATGGTGAGGAGGGGGTTTGTCACCTGGTGTCACGTGTGTCTGTGTAGCAGCCTGAATGAATACTCCATGAAGTATCCCATGACATGGTTTCATCAATGTTATCATAGCTTTGTGGTACACAGCAGCTACCGTAGTTGCAACACGCGTTTGAAACAGTGAGGTGCTAGAGTGCGCTATGTGTTTGAATGCAATATATGATTTCAACGTTAGATGGGACACATTCCTGCACACTGAGGCTTGAAGCTCTCATAATGTACAAATAAGCATGTGACTGCTGAGCTGGAGCTGTCAGCAGAGACACTGTCTTTAAACAGACGACAGTAAACACAGTTTCTGTCTGTTGAGTCCAGTTCAGACCAAAGATCAGTGACAAGATGAAACCGTTTTAGAACGTCACAGAGAAAAGTGTCAGCAGTGTGAACTGGCCGGTCTGAGCTGGACTCAAGCCGGCTGATGGTGTCACCTGACACTCAGCTGGTCAAATGGCCGGCAGCTGGTTTTAAAGCACGTCACCTGTTTCAACAGCCAATCAGCTTGTAGTAAAGTCTGCTGGTCAAGTCAAAATGACCACAGACGGCGTGTTGGCTTGCTGCAGCAGGTGCTCCGTCCCCACAGCGCCCTCTGTTTCTGTCCTCACGGTGTGCCGGTGTCAGACGGTGGGTCGCTGCTGCTGCTGCTGGCTGTATGTGCTTATGCCCCGCCCACACACACACTCTCACTAAGAAGCACAGAGAGTCGTTGACTAGAGATGATGCGCCGTCTCATGGCGGTCACTTCCTGTCAACGTTACAGATCAGAAGCACAGAGAGTCGTTGACTAGAGATGATGCATCGTCTCATGGCGGTCACTTTCTGTCAGCGTTACAGATCAGAAGCACAGAGAGTCGTTGACTAGAGATGATGCACCGTCTCATGGCGGTCACTTCCTGTCAGCGTTACAGATCAGAAGTACAGAGAGTCGTTGACTAGAGATGATGCGCCGTCTCATGGCGGTCACTTCCTGTCAACGTTACAGATCAGAAGCACAGAGAGTCGTTGACTAGAGATGATACGCCGTCTCATGGTGGTCACTTCCTGTCAGCGTTACAGATCAGAAGCACAGAGAGTCGTTGACTAGAGATGATGCACCGTCTCATGGCGGTCACTTCCTGTCAGCGTTACAGATCAGAAGCACAGAGAGTCGTTGACTAGAGATGATGCACCGTCTCATGGCGGTCACTTCCTGTGAACCGACAGCTTTTTACAGAACGGAGTGTTGACAGTAGTTGTTTGTTGTTGAGCTGCAGTTTGCTGTCTAAATGTTTAAGTACACAGCTCCAGTGTCCAGTTGTGTGTGTGTTGCAGTGTTTTGTCTCCCTAAGTGTTTAAGCTTATTGAGTTTCCTTCACCTGTCCAAGGGAGAAAACGAAACTTGACCTCCAACACGTTTCTCAGACTCACTTTAAACACGTGATGAATTCTGGGACGCCGTGTCAACTTCAGCCTGTTACATGCATTGTCTGTTTTCACAGGAAATGTACAGTTTGCATACAGTCTCAAAGCACTGCGACGGTACAACACCATCAACTGATGTTTTTTTCCTTCAACAACACACATGTGGGGCGTCGGTGGCTTAGTGGTAGAGCAGGCGCCCCATGTACAACGTTGCCGCAGCGGCCCAGGTTTGACTCCAGCCTGTGGCCCTTTGCTGCTTGTCACTCCCCCTTTCACACTTGTCTGTCCTATCCACTAAAGGCTAAAAATGCCCCCAAAAAATTTCTTAAAAAAACAACAACACACACATGGTTACGTTTCACCAACACACACACGTGGTTACGTTTAGCCAACACACACACGTGGTTACGTTTAGCCAACACACACACACGTGGTTACGTTGAGCCAACACACACACACGTGGTTACGTTTAGCCAACACACACACATGGTTACGTTTAGACAACACACACACGTGGTTACGTTTAGCCAACACACACACATGGTTACGTTTACTGTGACCATTAATTGTTCCTGTCAGTTTTTGGAGCAGAGTATACTCAACAGTGCTCCTCATGAACTGTCCAGCTCCAGAAATAAAAAACATTGATATGCAGTGGCCTCTGCTGTGAACATGTCGGGCCACCATAGATAAATTAATATGTCTGTGATAGAATCAGTTTCATTTCTTTCATCACCTGAAAATAAGAATCATTTTAAATCTGTCAGGTGCCACATCACAAAAATAACTACATTAAAATACGACAGATATAGATGAAGAAACGTTTGTTGCATCACGTGTAGCTGTTTGTTGTTGAGCTTCACTTTGCTGTCTAAATGTTTAAGTACACAGCTCCTGTGTGTTTGTGTGTGTGTGTGTGTGTGTGTGTTGCAGTGTTTTGTCTCTGTAAGTGTTTAAGCTGATTGAGTTCCCTTCACGTCTCCGAGGGAACAAAAGAAACTTGACCTCCGACACGTTTCACAGACGACTCAGTTTAAACGTGATGAATTCAGTGTTGACATCATAATGTTTATTTAATATTTTCAATCAGTTGTTTTTCTCCCACAGTGACGAAGTTTGATTCAACTGAAACAAACATCAGCCATGAATTTAAAAAAGTATCAGCGTCAGTACTGAGGATAGAACATTTTAAACTGGTGGAAAAAAATTGTGATATTTTGAGTATAACATTTTTATTTCACGAGACAAAAAGTTAATTACGCAAATGAAACAATACACAACAATTAATATGAGAACATGATCATACTTCTGTCAAACTACAGAAGTAAATTTAATCATACGTGTTCCTGCAAACGTCATAATTTAACAAGACATAAGTAAATATGTGAAATAAGTTTTGTTTTGTGAAAAAAAAGTAAGTATCCCGTTTATTCGTGCCTCAAAAGTAAATTCAGTTTTTTCACTCTGTTTTTATTTTTTAGATTTTACACATTCACACAGGCCTGAAATACACACACATACACAAACAAGACCTATACATGTATTAAATGAGGAGATGTCAGAGAGAGAGGTGGCTGCCCTTGGTCAGGTGCCTTGAGCAGATTGGGGTCTGGTGCCTTGCTCAAGGGCACCTCAGCAGTGCCCAAGAAGTGAACCGGCACCTTTCCAGCTGCCCGTCCACACTCCATACTTCAGATGCAATAATATGTAATTTATTTAGTATTGTTGCCTCACAGGAAGAGGGTTCCTGGTTCGAACCCCAGGATGGGTTTCCTCCAGGTGCTCCGACATGTTCTCCCTGTGTCAGCGTGGGTTTCCTCCAGGTGCTCTGACATGTTCTCCCTGTGTCAGCGTGGGTTTCCTCCAGGTGCTCTGACATGTTCTCCCTGTGTCAGTGTGGGTTTCCTCCAGGTGCTCTGACATGTTCTCCCTGTGTCAGCGTGGGTTTCCTCCAGGTGCTCCCACATGTTCTCCCTGTGTCAGCGTGGGTTTCCTCCAGGTGCTCTGACATGTTCTCCCTGTGTCAGCGTGGGTTTCCTCCAGGTGCTCCCACATGTTCTCCCCGTGTCAGCGTGGGTTTCCTCCAGGTGCTCTGACATGTTCTCCCTGTGTCAGCGTGGGTTTCCTCCAGGTGCTCCCACATGTTCTCCCCGTGTCAGTGTGGGTTTCCTCCAGGTGCTCCCACATGTTCTCCCTGTGTCAGTGTGGGTTTCCTCCAGGTGCTCCCACATGTTCTCCCTGTGTCAGCGTGGGTTTCCTCCAGGTGCTCTGACATGTTCTCCCTGTGTCAGCGTGGGTTTTCTCCAGGTGCTCCCACATGTTCTCCCTGTGTCAGCGTGGGTTTCCTCCAGGTGCTCCCACATGTTCTCCCTGTGTCAGCGTGGGTTTCCTCCAGGTGCTCTGACATGTTCTCCCTGTGTCAGCGTGGGTTTCCTCCAGGTGCTCCGACATGTTCTCCCTGTGTCAGCGTGGGTTTCCTCCAGGTGCTCCCACATGTTCTCCCTGTGTCAGCGTGGGTTTCCTCCAGGTGCTCTGACATGTTCTCCCTGTGTCAGCGTGGGTTTCCTCCAGGTGCTCTGACATGTTCTCCCTGTGTCAGCGTGGGTTTCCTCCAGGTGCTCCCACATGTTCTCCCTGTGTCAGCGTGGGTTTCCTCCAGGTGCTCTGACATGTTCTCCCTGTGTCAGCGTGGGTTTCTTCCTGGTGCTCCAACATGTTCTCCCTGTGTCAGCGTGGGTTTCCTCCAGGTGCTCTGACATGTTCTCCCTGTGTCAGCGTGGGTTTCCTCCAGGTGCTCTGACATGTTCTCCCTGTGTCAGCGTGGGTTTCCTCCAGGTGCTCTGACATGTTCTCCCTGTGTC
This sequence comes from Epinephelus lanceolatus, assembly GCF_041903045.1. Classification (NCBI taxonomy): domain Eukaryota; kingdom Metazoa; phylum Chordata; class Actinopteri; order Perciformes; family Serranidae; genus Epinephelus; species Epinephelus lanceolatus. Next base: position 707,693 of record NC_135741.1, on the reverse strand, counting down.
AGCGTGGGTTTCCTCCAGGTGCTCTGACATGTTCTCCCTGTGTCAGCGTGGGTTTCCTCCAGGTGCTCTGACATGTTCTCCCTGTGTCAGCGTGGGTTTCCTCCAGGTGCTCTGACATGTTCGCCCCGTGTCAGCGTGGGTTTCCTCCAGGTGCTCTGACATGTTCTCCCTGTGTCAGCGTGGGTTTCCTCCAGGTGCTCCGACATGTTCTCCCCGTGTCAGCGTGGGTTTCCTCCAGGTGCTCCCACATGTTCTCCCCGTGTCAGCGTGGGTTTCCTCCAGGTGCTCTGACATGTTCTCCCTGTGTCAGCGTGGGTTTTCTCCAGGTGCTCCGACATGTTCTCCCTGTGTCAGCGTGGGTTTCCTCCAGGTGCTCTGACATGTTCTCCCCGTGTCAGCATGGGTTTCCTCCAGGTGCTCTGACATGTTCTTCCCGTGTCAGCGTGGGTTTCTTCCTGGTGCTCCGACATGTTCTCCCCGTGTCAGCGTGGGTTTCCTCCAGGTGCTCCGACATGTTCTCCCTGTGTCAGCGTGGGTTTTCTCCAGGTGCTCTGACATGTTCTCCCTGTGTCAGCGTGGGTTTCCTCCAGGTGCTCTGACATGTTCTCCCCGTGTCAGCGTGGGTTTCCTCCAGGTGCTCTGACATGTTCTCCCTGTGTCAGCGTGGGTTTCTTCCTGGTGCTCCAACATGTTCTCCCTGTGTCAGCGTGGGTTTCCTCCAGGTGCTCTGACATGTTCTTCCCGTGTCAGCGTGGGTTTCCTCCAGGTGCTCCCACATGTTCTCCCTGTGTCAGCGTGGGTTTCCTCCAGGTGCTCTGACATGTTCTCCCTGTGTCAGCGTGGGTTTCCTCCAGGTGCTCTGACATGTTCTCCCTGTGTCAGTGTGGGTTTCCTCCAGGTGCTCTGACATGTTCTCCCTGTGTCAGCGTGGGTTTCCTCCAGGTGCTCCCACATGTTCTCCCTGTGTCAGCGTGGGTTTCCTCCAGGTGCTCTGACATGTTCTCCCTGTGTCAGCGTGGGTTTCCTCCAGGTGCTCCCACATGTTCTCCCCGTGTCAGCGTGGGTTTCCTCCAGGTGCTCTGACATGTTCTCCCTGTGTCAGCGTGGGTTTCCTCCAGGTGCTCCCACATGTTCTCCCCGTGTCAGCGTGGGTTTCCTCCAGGTGCTCCCACATGTTCTCCCTGTGTCAGTGTGGGTTTCCTCCAGGTGCTCCCACATGTTCTCCCTGTGTCAGCGTGGGTTTCCTCCAGGTGCTCTGACATGTTCTCCCTGTGTCAGCGTGGGTTTTCTCCAGGTGCTCCCACATGTTCTCCCTGTGTCAGCGTGGGTTTCCTCCAGGTGCTCCCACATGTTCTCCCTGTGTCAGCGTGGGTTTCCTCCAGGTGCTCTGACATGTTCTCCCTGTGTCAGCGTGGGTTTCCTCCAGGTGCTCCCACATGTTCTCCCTGTGTCAGCGTGGGTTTCCTCCAGGTGCTCCGACATGTTCTCCCTGTGTCAGCGTGGGTTTCCTCCAGGTGCTCCCACATGTTCTCCCCGTGTCAGCGTGGGTTTCCTCCAGGTGCTCTGACATGTTCTCCCTGTGTCAGCGTGGGTTTCCTCCAGGTGCTCTGACATGTTCTCCCTGTGTCAGCGTGGGTTTCCTCCAGGTGCTCTGACATGTTCTCCCTGTGTCAGCGTGGGTTTCCTCCAGGTGCTCTGACATGTTCTCCCTGTGTCAGCGTGGGTTTCCTCCAGGTGCTCTGACATGTTCTCCCTGTGTCAGCGTGGGTTTCCTCCAGGTGCTCTGACATGTTCTCCCTGTGTCAGCGTGGGTTTCCTCCAGGTGCTCTGACATGTTCGCCCCGTGTCAGCGTGGGTTTCCTCCAGGTGCTCTGACATGTTCTCCCTGTGTCAGCGTGGGTTTCCTCCAGGTGCTCCAACATGTTCTCCCTGTGTCAGCGTGGGTTTCCTCCAGGTGCTCCGACATGTTCTCCCCGTGTCAGCGTGGGTTTCCTCCAGGTGCTCCGACATGTTCTCCCCGTGTCAGCGTGGGTTTCCTCCAGGTGCTCCCACATGTTCTCCCCGTGTCAGCGTGGGTTTCCTCCAGGTGCTCTGACATGTTCTCCCTGTGTCAGCGTGGGTTTTCTCCAGGTGCTCCGACATGTTCTCCCTGTGTCAGCGTGGGTTTCCTCCAGGTGCTCTGACATGTTCTCCCCGTGTCAGCATGGGTTTCCTCCAGGTGCTCTGACATGTTCTTCCCGTGTCAGCGTGGGTTTCTTCCTGGTGCTCCGACATGTTCTCCCCGTGTCAGCGTGGGTTTCCTCCAGGTGCTCCGACATGTTCTCCCTGTGTCAGCGTGGGTTTTCTCCAGGTGCTCTGACATGTTCTCCCTGTGTCAGCGTGGGTTTCCTCCAGGTGCTCTGACATGTTCTCCCCGTGTCAGCGTGGGTTTCCTCCAGGTGCTCTGACATGTTCTCCCTGTGTCAGCGTGGGTTTCTTCCTGGTGCTCCAACATGTTCTCCCTGTGTCAGCGTGGGTTTCCTCCAGGTGCTCTGACATGTTCTTCCCGTGTCAGCGTGGGTTTCCTCCAGGTGCTCCCACATGTTCTCCCTGTGTCAGCGTGGGTTTCTTCCTGGTGCCCCAACATGTTCTCCCTGTGTCAGCGTGGGTTTCCTCCAGGTGCTCTGACATGTTCTCCCTGTGTCAGCGTGGGTTTCCTCCAGGTGCTCTGACATGTTCTCCCTGTGTCAGCGTGGGTTTCCTCCAGGTGCTCTGACATGTTCGCCCCGTGTCAGCGTGGGTTTCCTCCAGGTGCTCTGACATGTTCTCCCTGTGTCAGCGTGGGTTTCCTCCTGGTGCTCCGACATGTTCTCCCCGTGTCAGCGTGGGTTTCCTCCAGGTGCTCCCACATGTTCTCCCCGTGTCAGCGTGGGTTTCCTCCAGGTGCTCTGACATGTTCTCCCTGTGTCAGCGTGGGTTTTCTCCAGGTGCTCCGACATGTTCTCCCTGTGTCAGCGTGGGTTTCCTCCAGGTGCTCTGACATGTTCTCCCCGTGTCAGCATGGGTTTCCTCCAGGTGCTCTGACATGTTCTTCCCGTGTCAGCGTGGGTTTCTTCCTGGTGCTCCGACATGTTCTCCCCGTGTCAGCGTGGGTTTCCTCCAGGTGCTCCGACATGTTCTCCCTATGTCAGCGTGGGTTTTCTCCAGGTGCTCTGACATGTTCTCCCTGTGTCAGCGTGGGTTTCCTCCAGGTGCTCTGACATGTTCTCCCCGTGTCAGCGTGGGTTTCCTCCAGGTGCTCTGACATGTTCTCCCTGTGTCAGCGTGGGTTTCTTCCTGGTGCTCCAACATGTTCTCCCTGTGTCAGCGTGGGTTTCCTCCAGGTGCTCTGACATGTTCTCCCTGTGTCAGCGTGGGTTTCCTCCAGGTGCTCTGACATGTTCTCCCTGTGTCAGCGTGGGTTTCCTCCAGGTGCTCCGACATGTTCTCCCCGTGTCAGCGTGGGTTTCCTCCAGGTGCTCCAGCTTCCTCCCACAGTCCAAAGACATGCAGGTTAATTGGTGACTCTAACTCTCCCTTAATAGTCAATACTACAGTATTGTTGGGAAACTGGGTGTTGTGTGGAGACTTTGGAGCGCGCTCAGAAGTTTGATAAAACGTTAGTCTCATAATTTGAACATTAGACACTTACGTACTTTTTGTTTCTCAGTCAATTTTCTTTTAGAAAAATAGACAGAAATAATTTGCCTTCAGCTCCTGAAGAGAGGATGCACAGTTTGGAGGACGTGCGTCACACATCAACAAGTCCTGCTTCATCAACACTGATCGAATTACAAACATTAGTTAAGTCTTCTTTTCTTTACCAGTGTCTTGTTCATATTACAGAGAATGTAACAAGCTCAACAGGCCGTCCAGCTGGTTTTAATGTTATTTATCAGCCTGTATTAATGTTGATTTATGATGTTAATATAAAGGTCTGCACCTGAGGAAAAACATTCTTGTCAATATTGATATATTGGAATTTTTTACTTCCTGATATCAACATTGGCTCCACTGTGACCGCGAACAGTTGAAGCTGATCTGGAAAATAAATGAATGAAACAAATATCATTATAAGACATTAGTTTCTTTCTGAAAGTGATTTATACTTGTTTATTTTAAATTTAATCTCTCTGTTCCAAAGAGCAGATTATAAAGTAGAGAAGAAGAAGAAAAGTTCACTGACTCCAGATTAGTTTATATTTAACGTCTCTGTTGCATCATCACATGTAGTGACCTGCTCTGTGTCTGTGTCTGTTCTCTCAACATGAAACTCCCATCAGTCTGTTTAATGTGGAGCACAGAGTGTGTGTTACAGTGTGTGTATGTTACTGTGTGTGTGTGTGTGTGTGTGTGTGTGTGTGTTACAGTGTGTGTGTGTGTGTGTTACTGTGTGTGTGTGTGTGGAGAGAAAAGGGAGGGACACAAGGGAAAGAAGTAGAGGAGGAGGAGGAAGATGAGAGTGACAACGAACAGAGAGAAAGAGAAAAAGGAGGCGGAGGGGAGGGTCGAGCGAGCGAATGGGAGGTGGAGCCAGAGAGAGAGAGAGAGAGAGAGACTGTGTGTGTGAGAGAGAGAGAGGAGGATGACAGGAGATGTGGTCGTTGCCGCGGCAGCAGAGCAGGACTGATCTGAGACAGTAATACAACACTCCTCCTCTTCCTCCTCCTCCTCCTCCTCTTCTTTTTATTATTACTCCTCCATCTCTCCTGCATCCGTCCGTCCGTCCTGTTACTACCTGGAACAAAAAAACAACAACCTGCTACATCCTCTTCTTCTTGTACTTCTTCTTCTACACCTTCATCATCATCTTCATCACCTCCACCATCATCATCAGCTGTGGTAAGTAGGATGAAAACTGCTCCAGATACAAAGCGCTTCCTGCTGCTGCTGAGAATAGAAAGAGAAGGGAGCGAAGAAGTCGAGTGGAGAGCAGGAGCAGGACGGGACAGAGGGGTGGAGGGAGGGAAGAGTTTGGACCAGGAAGAGGAGGAGGAGGAGGAGGAGGAGGAGGAGATAGAGTCAGAGTAGAAAAACTTAACGTAAAGAGCTGAGGAGAGGAGAGGAGAGAGGGATCAGAGAGGAAGGAGGAAGAACAACCGGAGGGAAAACAGAAGGTAGGAAAGAAGAGGACAGAAGTGGAACAACAGCATGGAGAGGGTAGAACTGAACAGGGTCGAGTAGAGTAGAATCAGATAGAGTAGAATGAGACAGAGTAGAATCAGATAGAGTAGAATCAGACAGAACAGGTCTGAGTTGTTTGGAGCAACCGCAGCGATTCAGGACAGAAAAAAAGTAGAAAAAAATAGAATCACAGGTAGAGGTGGAGGGTGGACAAAAATAGATAAGTCTGAGTGTGTGTTTGTGTGTGTGTGCATGTGTGAGTGCATGTGTGCACGCGTGTGTGCATGTGTGTGTGTTGAGGTTGACGTAATCCGGCGGTATGAATTAGTGATGAAGTCCTGTGTGTTTGCTATTAACAGTGGTTAGCATCCAGAAACACACACACACACACACACACACACACACACACACAGTGCTCATTAATATTCACTCACCTTCTGCCTCTGTGGTCGCACACTGACTGAATGTGGTTCTTTTCTTTCCTGTTGGAAGTTTTAATTCTTTAATGTTTGATCATTTTCAAAGTTGTGTTTATGCTTCAGTAAAAAGTGTCGGCCAGTTTTTTTTACGTAGGTCGAGTCATGGCGATTGTTGCATGTCAGCTGTGATCTATCGTTGTTCTGTCTGGTCTGACTTCCTGTCTCTGTGTCTCAGCTCTGAGCTCGTTGGTCAAACAGCTGATCACTGTCACTTCTGTCAAACTAACAGGAGGAGATGTGTTGGGGACTATTTTCAGCAGCGGATTAATCCACGTCTGGTGCTGTAGTGAGTGTCAGTGTCAGCAGGACGGTGTGTAAATACAGTACAGTGTGTGTGTGTGTTGATGACGATGATGTTTAACAGTGGCGATACATCGAGCCGTAGATACACACAGTAACTGTGATACTCAACTTGCAGCCTGTGGGCCAAATGTGGCCCGTCACAAGGTGCCGACAATTTTAAGATTCAAAATAAAATATTAATGGATTCACATTGAGAATATTTTTGTACATTGAATGTAAATAAGGTTACAGGGGTCCAGGCTGAGCCCCCAGTGGTGTCTAGGAGCACCCCTGTGTGCAGCTGACCTGTGACTGGATCTTTCTCTCGACAGAGACGAGTGAGGACAGCAAATGTTGCAAAATTAAAAACAGGTGATTCATTAATCCTGATGAAGAATATTAATGTTTGTTTATGAACGGGCCCCTGGACTCCTGTCATCCTGCAAAGTGGCCCCCGAGCAGAGCAGGTTGAGTATCTCTGTGTTAGGAGACACGTTCACTGTTGGACTCAGCATGAAGACTATCTGCAGATGTGTCTCTGAAAGAAAATATTTTGAGGGGTTTAAAGTGACGCAGTGTTGAAACGTTCCCAGTGAGACCTGACGCTGCGTTCAGGTCATGTTAGAGTTGTTGTAATTTCTGGTTTCTGTCTGTACAGAGTCAGAAAGTTGTGTCTGATGTGGCAGTCAATACGACAGACACTGCTGATGTTGGGATGTTAGGATTTAAGTGGGGCTGTGGCTCAGAGGCACAGCAGGTCGTCCACTTATCAGGAGATCAGCGGTTTGATCCCCGGCTCCTCCAGTCTGCATGTGGAAGTACACTTGTGCAAGATACTGAAACCCAGATTGCTCCTAAAGATTGTACCATTGTGTGTCTAAGAAAACTGTGTAGGCACCTTGTACGGTGGCCTCAGACACCAGTGTGTGAATGTGACTTGAAATGTAGACCTGCTTTGAGTGGTTGAAGGCCTAGCAAAGCAGTATACAAGTGCAGGGCCATCCAGTTTCTCTGAAAGAAAATAGTTTGAGGGTTTTTACAGTGACGCAGTGTTGAAACGTTCCCAGTGAAACTTTACACTGCGTTCAGGTCATGTTAGAGTTGTCGTAAATACAAGTTTCTGTCTTGTAAAGAGTGAGAAAGTTATGTGTAATGTGGTGGTGAGTTATACAGAATCTCCTGAAAACTAAACTAACACAGATGCTTCATTTAAGCAAAGTATTGATCTGACTCAGCAGATGTAGACTGTGGTTATAAACCTTTGGCTGGCATACTCCCTTCCTTCTGCTATCTGCGTGTTACCGTTTTTACATCCTCTTCACTACGGGAAACAACCTCTGAGCTAAAAACGTTCTCGCTGAAATATCAAGTTTTGACGAAGGCTTGGATCGTGCAGTAAGTCCTGCCTGATTTCTTGTTTCAGTGAATAGTTGTAAAGATCTACAACAAATAAAACAACTAGTGAACGCAGCTCACAAACGCCCAGACTGTCTCTCAGGATTCTCCTGATGTCGATCTGTTTCCTGACAGTCGCAGTTGATTTGTCTCGTCTGTAACTCTGACAGCAGCAGCAGCTCCGGTGACTCTGACTTCACTAATGTACAGATCTGTTCCACTTCACACCAGCTGCTGTCACATCGTCCTAATAAAGTTCTGCTCGTACAGCCAGCAGGTCATCTGAGCTCCTCCAGAGCTAAAGTAAAGTCAGGCTCCGCCTCCAGAGCTAAAGTAAAGTCAGGCTCCGCCTCCAGAGCTAAAGTTGTTCATCAGTTGAATCACACAGACACAGATCACTGTTCATGTTTCTGTGGCGTTTCATGTTGTGGGGTCATTTCAAAGACAGAACTCGCCTCCGCATGTGCAAATGTTCCACCAACACAAGTCCTGACTCTGCTTTGCAAACGCTCAATCACTGGATCCTGGGCTTAACTCCGCCCCACACGACTGTGATTGGTTTAAAGAAATAAAAATAAGCCAGAGCGTTTTCTTCCCCTACAGCTTAGAGATAACGTGTGATTCATGACTTGTCTCCACATCACCGAGTCAGTGAGATCCAGCTACAGTAGACGAGTGCGACACACTCAAGTCACCTGAACCCAGGTTTAATGGATACAGTCTTGTCTTGTTAATTCACAGTATTGTTGATGCTCTTCAGACCAACTCTTGAGATTTGTGAGCGTCTGTAAACACGCCATGACCTCCTGAGTTTGTGCCCTCAGCAGGAAGCTGAAACGGCAAAGTCTAAAATTTGAAGTCGTCTTTTCACAAACACTAAATTGTTTTCTTTTTTGCGTCATTTAAAGCTGATCCTCGTTCTACAGGTCAGAGCTTCTATCTGCAGCAAACAGTGTTTGAGCAGCTGCTGTGTTACAGTGCAGCCAAACAAAGTCACGTTTAGAAAAAGAAGTCAGTCAGTAAATTTCCTGTTTTCCATCATATCATCATCATCATCTGACAAACAAACACCAAAATGATGTTTTGAATGAACGAATGTTGTCATCTTTAACCTCGGGACGAATACGTTGTGTTTTCTGTGACTCCTTCACAATAAAAGCGTCTGTGTTGAGCTGTGTCGCAGCTCCGTTACTATTTCATTCTTCTGTTTCATCTTTTTCTGTTGTTTTGGATCCTGTGTGTGTGTGTGTGTGTGTGTGTGTGTGTGTGTGTGTGTGTGTATGTGCGTGCTGCAGTGAAGTGCAGCTCACTGATGGTCGTCTAATGGTTTCACACAAACCCTCAGACAGCCCGGCCATGTGCTGCTCTTCATCACTCTGTGTGTGTGTGTGTGTGTGTGTGTGTGTGTGTGTTTCCTCTCCAGCAGCAACACTCCTCCTCTGGTTACAGTTTGAGTGACGGCACTTTTCCTGCACGTTTTTCTCTTTAACGCAGTCCGACTGTAGTTTGAGGAATCCCTCCTGTCGTCACGTTTCAGACGGAGCTCAGTTTCACCTTGTGTGTGTGTGTGTGTGTGTGTGTGTGTGTGTGTGACAGACAGATTTAACCAGAGGTAAAAGACGTACTCAGATCTTCTACTTCAGTTAAAGTAGTGACACCACAGAGCAGAAATACTCTGTACAAACAGTATCAGCATTAAAATATACTTAAAGGTATGAAGAGTAAAAGTACTCATTATGCAGAATTTCAAAATAAGATAAATGATTGGACTGATTCCTGACATATCGCAGGGTGCGTCTGTTGTTGATGTTTGTCCTTTTCTGAGCGTTCATTATTTAACTCAGGTGTTATTTGTAGGAATGTGTTCCTCTGTGCGACGCCAAGTTTGTTAATGTGGCTAATTAACAGTGAACATAATGAAGGTGTCAGAGCAGCTGTACGGCGGAGTGATACCTGCAGAGTTAACAGTCTCAGGTCTGTTATACTGTATATCAGCACTCATGTGATGACTCCTGTCCAATCAGATCGCTCCGTCAGAACTAACTGTTGTTTGTCATCTTTTATTTGTTGATTATATTTTGTATTAATAATCTGAATCTGCAAAGTAACTAGAAAGTAAAGTTATTACATCAGTGCAGTCCAGGAAAAAGTACAAGTAGTACATGGTCGTCCAAAGACGCTGAAAATGTAAATAGTCAGTGAAGTACCTGAAGCTGTCCAGAACATGAGTAAATGTACTCAGTTACTTTCCTCTGCTGGTGACAGGAAATGGAGGACGACAGATGGTCAAGAAGAAAAATAAAAACACAATCTGAAGATTCATTAAGTTGTTTTTGTGATCAATTAAATGACACTTATTTTATTATTTCATATGAAATACATATTGATTAAAACAGACAGATTTGTTATTGATCAGAGATCAGAGAGCTCTGCTTCCTAGTTATTGATCACAAACGTGTTCTGCTCCACTGATCAGTGATCAGAGACTGTTGGTATTGATCAGGTGGACAGAGCAGAGCAGACATGGATCAGAAACATGTTTCATATCAGCAGTCGATCGGCTTTGATCCTGTTTCCTTCATTAAAATATGATTTCTGTTTCAGAAACTCGTTGGATGGTTTCAGTTTGTCAGTGAGATATAAAAATGAACTGATATCAGACGATCATATAAATATTGACCTGAGATCAGTGAGTGGGAGCAGAGAGTGACTCAGGTCAGACTGACGGAGTTTGAGATCAACACTTTTTATTTACACACTGTTTTTTACTGTTTTTTATATGATTGTCTTTTAACTAAAAATCTTTATAATGCAAATAACGTTGAGTTTCACTCGAGAGAAGTTTTATCAGATTTATGGTTGAAAAGTCATTGTTTTATTAATTTAAGTCAAAACTATGAAAATGTCACGCTAAAAATGAATCGGAGCAAAAAGCCATAATTTTATGACAAAAAGTCGTTATTGTAAAGTTGATTATCGACAGGAAGATAATCAGATACTATCAATATTGACTAAAACACACTCAGTGTCCACTTTATTAGGTACACCCTGTTAGCACCAGGTTGGACCATCTTTTTATTTCTTGGTGTCACAGATTCAACAAAGTGCTGAAACACTCAACACTCAGATCTGGGTCCATATTGACGTGATAGGAAGTCATGAAGATGTGTTGGAGTTAAAGTCAAAGTTGAAAGAAATATAAAAACTCAAGTAAAGTACAGATACTCCCAGAAAATACTCAAGTACTGTCACGTCAGTTCATTACATTACACCACTGGTTATCTGTACATACGTACGTCTGTGTGTCCCATTTAACATCTCAGGAAGACCTCGAGTACAAACGTTGTGTTTGATGCCTAAAAGAAAAAATGTTTAGGTTGATCTGAACACGGACACGTGACACCGTCGCCGTCACAGTGATTAATGAGACTGAATAACAAACAGATGAAAAGAGAAGTCTCATCAGGAGCAAACACAACGATCAGACCAAACTCTGCAACGTCTGTTTAAAGCTTTTAAGCCGAACAGATGAAACGCTGACTGATGCTGAAATGAATAAGACATAAACACAGTTTACTCTGCACACAAACTCTGCGTGTGTGTGTGTGATCAGTTTTTACTGACTAAAATATTTTCACATTTTAACTTGAGACAATCTGTGAGTTTGTTCTTTCAGTTTCTGAAATGTCGTCGCAGCATTTTGGTTTTTACAACTTCAAACAGCACCAAGCTCTTCCTCCTCTTCCTCCCCTTCCTCCTCTTCCTCCTCTTCCTCCTCTTCTTCTTCTTCTTCTTCTGGGTTCGTGAAGAGACAGGAAATCCACTGACTCAGGTTCAGCTCTCTCTCAGTAATAACCATAAAACCAGCAGCCATCCCATTACCGGAAGCTTCCAGGGTGGAAGCCGCAGCAGCAGCTGATCCCAGAGCTGCGGCTGCGGATAAAAAGCATCATGTGGACGCTGTAAATGTAAAATGTGGAGCTCAGAAACACATGATGTCAGCAGGGATTCCCACAGAGAGGACAGACAGACAGACGGATGGACAGACTCACTGGAGACCTGCAGACAGACGGACAGACGGAGGACAGAACTGAGCCAAAGTCAAAGTCGCGTGAAGATTATTCAGATTTTTTTTTCTGCAGGTTTTCTTCTCTCACAGAAACTAACAAGTTCTTCTTAACTCAGAGCAACAGACTGTCCTTCAACACTGACGTCAGAGATTCCGTTGTTCTTTACTGGAAACTGTCTCAGGAGTGATTTAGACATTACAGACCTGGTGTTTCAGTTTGATTATGTTTCTGGGCTCTCCACAGCTCCAGGAATAAAACACTACAAACTAAAACTCCAGGATGTCTAAATGTTGGGAGGTAGATGATAATCTGAGCAGACACGTCAGTTTGGACAGTTTTGTTTCTGCTGCTTTCACTGAATCTTCTCAGAAAGATGCTTGTTGATCCTCCGACTAACAACTCAAACAGGAAGCAGAACTTCTCTGATAAACCAGCTGTTAAATCTGCTTATTTTTACCTGAGGTTTGGTTTGTAACGACGTCGTGCTGCACTGAGATGTTTCATCTCCTGACTGACTTTCATTAAATAAATCTACATTGTTCATGACGATCACAGTTTTTAAAGAAATACTGTAAAACCTTGTGCCACCTACGCACCACTGACAACAACAGCCAATCAGATTGCAGCGAGGCATCAGCCGCTCAGACTGGAGGTTAATAATCACTAACAGCATCAAACTGTGTTTATATCAGTTTATTTACTTCTAAGTGACTCTGTTCCAGCAGGTGGCGCTCCATCCCAAATGACCTGTCGCCTCCACTAACATGACGACCACGACTACTGGTGCTACTACAACTACTCCAACCAATGACATTCTTGTAACACAACTGACTGTGAACACGAACAATGAACCTCTAACAGAACGGTGCAGAGACGATGTGGAAGTTAGCGTCGCCCTGGTTCCCTCGTCAGAAAACCAAACCAGTAGGATTTCTCCATTTGATTTTGGCTTATTGCAGAAAATAAACAAATGTTTATGATACTTACATACCTACATTTTTGAAGCCTCGATGCAGAAGTAAAACGTTCTTCTTCTTCTTCTTCGTCTTCTTCTTTGAGTCCTTTGCAGTCTCAAATGTTGTTTTGCCAGTATCTAGCGCAGGTCACAGCTAATGGGGACGGTTCAGCCAGGTCTTGGGGGCTGCACTGGGGGGCATCGTCACATTCCAGTAGGTGGGACATGGTCTGTACTGCTCCACAGCTGCATTTGTCTTCTGTGTGATATTTCCATTCTTTCATCAGTGCTTTGCACCTCCCCTGCTCCACACGTAGTCTGTTGAGGGTCTTCCAGGTTGGCCATGGGAGGTCGTGCCCACTGGCAAGGCATTCGGTCGGTGTGATTCCTCTCTCCGTCCATTCTTGGGCTCGGGTGTTGAGTCTGAACCATTCATCTTCCCAGATGTTGGTCCTTGCGGATTCCTTGGATGTCTGGAGGTGCAACTGTTTGCAGGAAGCTGGATCGTGCAGGAGGTGCCTTGTGTCTTCCTCCTGTGCTCTCCGCTCATCTTGAGCGATGATGGATCGCCTGATGTGAGGGGGTGCAATGCCAGCTAGGGCATAGAGGCATGGGACAGGGGTTGACTTTATGCATCTTGTGATGATCCGGCAAGTGTCATTATGGGCTGTGTCGACCAGTTTGGTGTGGTGGGATCGACTCCAGCTTGAGCAGGCATATTTTGCTGTGGAAAAGCAGAGGGCTAAGGCGGTTGGGCGGACAGTAGATGGGTCAGCGCCCCACTTTGAGGTCACCAGTTTGTGCAGAATGTTGTTGCAGTGTTGACCTTGGATTTGGTGTTCTGGAGGTGGAGCTTGAAGGAGAGTGTCCTGTCGAGTGTGACTCCAAGGTACACAGGGTGGGGGTGATTGGACAGTTTGTGACCGTCCCATGAGACGCACAGTTCTTTTCCTGCATCTCAGTTTTTGAGATGGAAGCTGCATAGTTGGGTTTTGGATGGGTTGGGTTTCAGGTGGTTGTTGTTGTAGTAGGCCGACATATCTGGAAGGGCACTTTCCAAGACTACCTCGATCTTCTGGAAGTTGGGTGGTAATGCAGAGGCCATCAGCATAGATGAAATGGCGGCATTGTGGGGGAGTGGCTGGTCATTGGTGAAGATATTGAAGAGGAGATGGGCCAGTACGCTGCCTTGTGGTTGGCCGTTCTTTTGGGCTTTCCATTTGCTCTTCTTATAAAACGTTAGGCTATAAACAGACAACATGTGACTTCAAATTACCACCACAGTGAGTTGTGTTCTGCGTGATGGCATTCTGTAGTCTCAGTTAGCGTCTTGTTAGCAGCCTCTTTGAGATGGCTGCAAGATGGCCGTTGCTGTGTGTCTCTGAACTTGTGGCTGATTTCTGAAACAACAATTAGAGGAATCCTGCCTGAAATTCTTTTAGTTAATGAATTAAGAAGAGTCTACCGGCTCTCTGCAGCAACGCTGAGGACAGTACGACGATCTTATGAAGGTTTCTGGCTCTTTTCTGCTGAACGTTGGGCCTCGTAGACCCTGAAGGCTGATGACCAAACGATGCCACACATAGCTCCCAACAATAGCTCTGAGGAGAACATCAGCGTGGCTCAAGTGTGACCTGTTGGAGCGGCACAAAGACTTCGACAGAACCTTGCTTGAACAGGAAAACAGCATCAACACCTTTGTAACGATTACAGTTGATTCTTCAAACAGGAGGATCAATGATCTGTCAAAGCAAGTCTGTGATGATGATCTAGAAATGACTCACAAGGAATTTGACGATTTTAAAATCTTATTTCAAAATTAATCCAAGAACTGTACTGAAAGCAGGACAGATGTGGACACAGCCTACAAAAGTGTCTCAGTTTCAGATGAGACAGACGATCAGGAGGAGCGTTCAAGGCACCAGAATGTTGCAGCTAAAGGACAAACTTCTCAAACTGTTCTGGATGAAGCTGAAACCATGAAGAACATTTGTGTTGTAGAACAAAACCTGAAAGTTTCTTCAGCTCGCTTTAGACAAGCGGTGTAATAAGCTGACTCCCTCGCAGCGCCCCCTGAAGGCTGCAGCGTTCATTACAGCCTCAGAGTGAAACAACACACTGATGTGAGAGTCGGCTGGTTTCAGACCTGCTGCCCACATTTTCTTTGTGACTCAAACAGGTTGGTTTTGTTCTCAGTGACAGCTGGTAGGAGTCAGAAGATCTGCAGGAATAAATCAAACACTGCTCAACTCTGTGTGTGTGTGTGTGTGTGTGTGTGTGTGTGTGTGTGTGTGTGTGTGTTCCTGGTGGGCGTTCATGTAAAAGCTTTCCTTTTGATGGAGTGATGGAAACACTGCAGTTCCAGCACCTGTCACATGGAGGCTGTGTGTGTGTGTGTGTGTGTGTGTGTGTGTGTGTGTGTGTGTGTGGGTATGTTTGTGTGTGTTTGTTTATATGTGTGTGCTTGTTTGTGTGTTCTTCGTGGTAACTGAAGCAGCTGAACGCAGAGAAACCAGTCAGGCTCAAAGTTGATTCATAATTCATCAACACACACTGGAGATTTAACAGAGGCAGGGCAAGTATGGGTGTGTGTGTGTGTGTGTATGTGTGCACTACACTTTGATGTGTGTTTAAAGGCAGTGTGGAGGTGTCACAGACAGATCTGTCCCTTTGTGAGAGGAGACCTTAAAATGTCTTTTTAACACGTGACTCTTTTAAATCGTGCGGCAGCGCTCTGGGGGCGTCCTGCCACGCTGGGAGGGTCCAGACTTGCTGAGGCAAAGGGCTCGATCCATAAGGCCTTCCATCCCTTACCTTAACGTTAAGCAGGCACTTAACAGAAAAGTACATACAGTATACATACATGTACAGGCGAACGCCCAGCAAGGTGTCCCTCATCACTTTTTAACTGCCGATGTGGAGGCATAAACTGTCTGACGCACATCTTGAAGGACACTGTCCTGGTTATACCATGGTCACTTACCAAAGACATAAAAATAATAATATTAAGATATTAATATAATCACAGGCCATAACTCATTTTCCATGGTAACACCTGAGGGCTTGACTAATACCTGGAACAATCATTGCAGCCTTGTAAAGTTCTCATGCAGTATTATTCACTTCTCCAGTAAATAGATCAAACCTCAGATACGACCTACAGTAGCAACAGGAGATAGTCTGGTCCGCCCAGCACATGGAACCCTTTAGCTCAGATATTAGCCAGAAAGCTAACGTGATGCTAACATGATTCAAAGCCAACAACAAACAGTAAATATAATCTGACAGGATGTTTAACAACAAGACAGCGAGCTATGAGACACGTCACTGTCCCTGAATCAAGATCAAGATTTTCATGAACAAACGATTCACCATGTGTGACGTTACTGTCGGCCACAGCCTGTGTGTATAATCCAGTGATGAGTGTGTATTGATCTGTGGTGGCGACAGCCTCTCCAACATGAACAGAACAACGCTGAGCTAACAGCAGCTCTGTGAACATGTGGTTATATGATGAGTCTCTGTGTGCTGGAATTACACTGAGACGACTCAGGTACGTTTCTGAACTCTGTGTTTCACCGACTGAACGTCACCTGCTGATCATCTGATCACTGTGTTCTCACAGCTTTACAGAAGTGTGATGAGTAACACTGTGAATCTGGATTTACAGAGAGGCAGAGTCCCTCCTCTTCCTCCGACCCCCATGGGACCTACATTGTAGAAAAAACATGCGGTGGTTAACGGCAAGAGACAAATCATTTTTAATTTGTGCCATGAATCACACAGATGATATCTGTAGGTTTAAAAGATGATCTGCAAGTTAAGAAAGTCACAGTTTGTTGTTGTTGACTTAGTTTTGTGTGCAACAACTCAGTGAACTCCACCTGTCGTCTCTCACGACGTACGTCACCTGCACCCAGTGGTGTAGTGGTAGTTGATGAGGTGGGTGTGCTCCAGGGTCAACAAGGTCTTACTCCAAAGTCATTGAATACCGACGCCTGGGCTTCCTGTGTCAGACGCTGACCAAAAGAACCATCTTCTCACATCGGCATGTGCATCTTGTCGCTGTTATTGTTTAACAACACCCAGCAGTGTCATGGGAAAACACAGTGAGACAATAACGTCCAACAACCACCGACCTTCACCCAGGAGGCCGGTGGTCACTTCCTGTAAGATTGTAAAGCCAAACCCTGTTCTTTGTTCCTAAACCCAACCACACGTGTGTGTGTGTGTGTGTGTGTGTGTCGGCTAAACGTAACTACGTGTGTGTGTTGGCTAAACGTAACCACGTGTGTGTGTGTGTCGGCTAAACGTAACCACGTGTGTGTGTGTCGGCTAAACGTAACCACGTGTGTGTGTTGGCTAAACGTAACCACGTGTGTGTGTGCCGGCTAAACGTAACCACGTGTGTGTGTTGGCTAAATGTAACCACGTGTGTGTGTGTTGGCTAAACGTAACCACGTGTGTGTGTGTTGGCTAAACGTAACTACGTGTCTGTATTGGCTAAACGTAACCACGTGTGTGTGTTGGCTAAACGTAACCACGTGTGTGTGTTGGCTAAACGTCACCACGTGTGTGTGTTGGCTAAACGTCACCACGTGTGTGTGTTGGCTAAACGTAACCACGTGTGTGTGTTGGCTAAACGTCACCACGTGTGTGTGTTGGCTAAACGTAACCACGTGTGTGTGTTGGCTAAACGTCACCACGTGTGTGTGTTGGCTAAACGTAACCACGTGTGTGTGTTGGCTAAATGTCACCACGTGTGTGTGTTGGCTGACAGGTGTTTTCACTGTAGGTGAGGTGATTCTACTCTGCGTAAATCTTCTCCTTCTTCTTCATCAGGATGTTGTGACACGTTTAACCTTCATCAAAAAGTTTCAGCTCCTGTGATTTAGATATTTCACTTCATCATGTTGCAGTTTTGATAATATTTCATTAACTGTGCAGCTGCAACAGAATTTAAACAACTGACTGAAACATTGACTCCATCACTAAGAGACGTTCAGACATATCTCTTCAGTAAACTTTAATGATAATAATTATACCCAGCAGGAGTTTGTGATGAACGACCTGCTGATGGCTGTTTGGTGATGAAGAGGTTAAACCTCAGACTCGCTGTGATTCAAACCAAACCCGAGGAAGGAAAAGTTTTATTGCTCCCACTGTGGACTTTATGCAATAAACCGGCAACAATAACTTTTCATCTGACGAAGAGCAGTTTCACAGGAAACTTTATTGTGTCTTCTTTATTGAATGAAGAACGCAGAGGGAGAAATAAAGAGCGAGGCGCAGGCTGTGTTTTTCCTCTGCAGACTGAGGACGCTGCTGCGTTGGTCTCATCTTTAATAACCTGCAGCCTTATATCTTCATCCTAAACACATGAACATGTGTCTGTCAGGGGACGCTGGGACAGAAGGATCGATACCACACAGGCCTGATGTTTTTATTAAGAACATTATGTGTTCATGTCTTTAATAGATCAAAACTGTTTTAAAACAGAGAGCAGTAAATAACAGATGAATTCATGAGCATGTGTCTGCAGGCTGAACTTGTTCCATGTTGACAGACATTAAAAATATCATTTATATGTGTAAATAAATCATAAATATCACCATGACTTACTTATTATTTAGTAAATGTGTTGTTTGTGGTTGTCTGTATGTCAGTTACTCTCCTGTGCTACGATGAATTTGTTAAGAACATTTCACACCTCCTGCAGGTAAAGCACAGGCTCATTTATCCAGGCGACTTCATTAACACGACTTTACGATGGGGAACTGAGCTGAAGGTGAAACTCAGCAGTAATTTTACCTCTCTGAACACGAGAGCTGCTGCTGCTGCACAGCTGCCTTCATCAGGCTGTTCTCATGAACGTATGCTTTTTTACAAAAAGTCAAAATTCCTACTTAACATGGGCCAGTAATTTGGGCGTAACACGTGTAAATCAGAGGGCTGTGATCACATGACCAATGCGCTGACTGGAGTGAAAAATAAATCAGGAGGTGGTCGTGTTAGGAGGCGGGTTGAGATGGCTGACGGGTCACAAAGGGACCCGCCCTACTCGCACTTTCACCTCCTAAAAGGTAAACATGGTGGGACAACAGCATAAGTTGTATGCTGTTGTCCCACCATGTTTACCTCTGACACTGCTGGGCGCCGTTCAATAATAATGGCAACCGGCTGTGTGCCATGACAACGTCAAAGGCCTTTTTTTTAAAAGACAGTCATTTATAAACACTGCGTACACACAGGACGAGGCCTGACAGAGGCGCACGCCACTTCCCACGCAGAAGTTGTGATCTACAAAAACAGACTTGATGGGAGACACTTTGACGCATGCTGATGAACATTTTGGAGACAGGAAGTTGACGATGCAGACGGTGAGCCAGAAGCCTGACTGTAGGAACTGTCATATTTTTGTTGGCGCACGTCATGTTTGGCTTTTGTTGGTAGTTCGGATCAGACGCACTGTTTGATAAACGAGGCTCCTGGTTGTCTCACCATGTTTGTTTTCCTGAACCTAACCTCTGTAACTTTATGTCGTATCGTAACTTTGAGGATGTTAACGTTATTTGTGGGAAGTTAATGTGTTAGCTATCATACGACCAGCGACAAGACGCTGATTGGTCCAGAACACATTACTGTAATCTGACATGATGGACTCTCATGTGATTCTGTGATGTCACAAGAATCCAGCTGCCATGACAAACATACGCCGTCCTGCTGACACCGACACTGACCAGAGCACCACATGTGGATTAATCCACCGCTGAAAATAGTCCCAACAAAGTTCATCCTGTTGCTTTGATAAAAACAGTGAAACTACTGATGAGACTGTGTTTTAAAGGAGGAGCCAGTGAGGTCAGAGCTGAGAGTCAGACAGGAAATCAGAGCTGAGAGTCAGACAGGAAGTCAGAGCTGAGAGTCAGACAGGAAGTCAGAGCTGAGAGTCAGACAGGAAGTCAGAGCTGAGAGTCAGACAGGAAGTCAGAGCTGAGAGTCAGACAGGAAGTCAGAGCTGAGAGTCAGACAGGAAGTCACACAGGAAGTCAGACAGACGATTGTGTTGCTGGTTTGAGTCTGAACGTGAGATTTGATGAAAACAGTGAAATGGTCCTTTAAGACTTTCAGGGTTGAGTTTAGACTAAATGGCTCCTTACTCTTCTTTTTCTTAGTTTCTTGTTTCTTTTGACAAATCCTTTTCTCCTTCGTCCTCTCTTCCTCCCCATCTCTCCTCTCTCCTTCTTTCCTCCTCTCGCTGTCTTTTATTTTTCCTACTTTCCTTTCCCATAGTCCTCCGTTTCTTTTTGTCTCCTCTCCTCTCTCCTTTCCCCATCCGTCTTTGTTCCTTCCATCTATTTACCTTTATCTACCTCGCCTCATCTGTCTTCCTTTCCTTGTTCTGTCTGTCTCCTTCCTCCTCTCCTTCCTTCTTGTCTTCACCTCCTTCCCTCAGTACTTCCACTTTTCTCTGACTCCTCTTCTTTCTCCTGCTTTTCACTTTGCTCGCATCTTTTCCCTCGTCTCCTCCTGTTTTATCCTCCCACACCTCCTTCCTCCTCCTCTCCTTTGACAGTTTTAGGTCTCCTCTCTTCTCTACTTCTCTCCTCTCCTCTCCTCTCCTCTCCTCTCCTCTCCTCTCCTCCTGGTTTGTCTCTCACTCTCTGTCTCTCCTTCTGTTTGTGTGTCTCCTGACAGGACGGCCATACATGGACATGGAGTAAGGACCGCCTGACGCCTCCTCCTCCTCCTCCTCGCTCTCCAACACAGAGCTGCTGTATCTCCTCCATCGCCACCACTAATGCCCCTCTGACAGAGAGACAGACAGAGAGACAGACAGAGAGACAGACAGACAGACAGACAGACAGATACAGTAAGACAGAGGCAGATAAAGGGAAGTTAGAGAGGCAGAAACAGCAGCAGAGGCAGAAGGAGCCAGAGAGGAAGAGGAAGAGGAAGGCTGCACATCCATAATCTCCACTTAGAGGCCGCCCGGCCCGTTCTGTCTATCTTGCAACTTCAGGAACCATCATCACAATTTAATAAGAATTTGAAAGGCTGCGGCGCTGCAACAAATCTGTCTTCAGAGGCAGAGAGGGCGGGCCGAGAGAGAGACAGACAGACAGACAGACAGACAGACAGAGAGAGAGAGGTGGAGGCCAGACACAAATCTTTTAACTCCTTCCTGCCTGGATTTATATCTTTGTTTCTTTTGTTGTGGAGTCCCTGCAGAAATAAAGCTGTGATTATTATTTCACACATGTTGAGCTGCTGTGAGACTCTGAGGCTCAGTTTCATGTTTCCTACCTGGAGAGTCTGAGCTGTGAAGACGAGCATCTCGTTATTTAGGACTGAGCGTTTCCTGTCGACTGAAACTTTGTCACCTGGAGATTATTACTGCTCAGAGTTTCTGGGTTTTAAAGGAGCACCTAACAGGCCAGCTCTGCTTTTATTTTGGCGGGCAACAGGAAGGACGTGATAAACTCATCAGAATCAAAAACGGGCCACATACCTGTCAGATGCATCGTCTTTCTCGCTCCTTTACGGCATTTTTTTCATGGCTTGACACCTAACTGCCATCTGGCCCCTCCCACCGCCCCTCCTCCCCCCATCCTCCCCCGTCAACATGTCTGCCCACCTCCGCTCTTGCCGCCACGACCACTCCAGGAAATCAGGGCAGGACAAGAAGTGAGGATTCAGTTGACTTCCCTTCATTAGCTCCACCGTCCAACCAGAGGACAGAACTCGACTCTGTACAGGTGGGACGCACTGATGCAAGATGGCAGCCGGTGTGGCGACGTGGCTGCCGTTTGCCCGGGCTGCGGCCGTGGGCTGGCTGCCGCTGGCCAAGAAGACGATGCCCAAGCCTCCCGTGGACAACTCGTCCAGATCAGATGAGATCCTGTACGTCAACGTCAGCGGGGTCAGGTTTCAGGTGGGTGTCGCTGTCTACTGAGCATGCTCCAAAATAGTCAGGGAATATTTCACCTTTCAGGTCCAGTGACCCTGAGAATAAAGACAGTGGGGAGTCGAGGTCAACTTCAGCTGCTTCCACAGTGAGCAACAAGTCTGATGAGGTCCAAACTCCACAAACATCTGTCGTCTAAAGATCAGCTCAATATGAGCTCAGCTGCCTGATGCTAATAACAGTACTTCATGTGCTTTAACTGACCGTCATTTTTGCAGAAAAATGTTGTAGCTGAATATAAGGGAGACGGTTGTTTCACCTCCTGCAACATTAATATCAGACAATTCTGCAAAACCCTGGAACCCTTTCCTAAAATACCTGTGTGTGTGAACACCTGTTAACGTTGAGATAAAGTGTGTTTACATCTTTTAAAATAGGCCTGTGAGCAGGTCTGTGATGAGGCCTGAACACTGGTCTCAGACCCGTTGATGGACCCGACCTGCACAGCCCTGAAATCACCTGAAACCCTCCAGACTCCATTTAAATAATCAGTCATGTTAGCCTGTATAGATCCAGCACTGTCTTCACACAGTGCTGGATCTATACAGGCTAACATGACTGATTAGTGCACTCCTCCCCCATTTTGTTGCAAAAACGCCTAAAATGACATACCCAAATTAAAATGACTGTAGCTTCTGAACCGCTCTGACTACATGCATGCATGAGGTCTTGCCAGAAAGAAAACTCCCTGAAGTTTCTTGTGAAAGTGTCAGAAACACTCTAGGTGATACAGAGACAGAGTAATGGGCCTCTGAAGTCAGTAAAAAATTGAATATTTTGCCTAAAATAAAAAATGTGTTTCAGGATGAATAACTGTCTGTGGCTTCATCTGAGCAGGTAAATGACACTGTGGGGCTGTAGGCACACTATCAATGAACACTTGTTTCAAATTTGAAGAAGACTGCTCAAAGTATGACCATTCTACAGTGTTTTTACCATGAAAAGATCCAGGCGGAGCTCCAAATGACAAGTCGGTCACTCTGCTTCAAAACAGTACTGTCAGTGATCAAACAACACTCAGCCAGCTTCAAACATTGTACCTTATTGAAATCAGGTGTGATTATGATAGCTGATGTTGTTTATGACACAGAAACACCATAAAATATCACCGAATAAAGCCATATGAAACGTGAAAGTTATGATCCCCCTTTCTAGACGGTATATCTCAGCCAAAAATAGTGGTAGGAGTGAGACTCTTACCTTTTATAAACCAGCTAAGTCCCCGCTAACAGCTCCACATAAGATCGCGAGTAATCCTTTAACTTTTCCCGTCGAAAAACAGCATGACATGACTTGTCACCACTCATCGTGATTTTGGACTCCGTGTGTTTAGGCTGCTCTGGTGCCAAATACATAATAAATAAAAGAAAAACAATGTTATTTTTGAAAAGTCGAGAGCTTCCTGAATCTGGCAATACCAAACATCACATGGTTTGATGACGTAGTGCGCCTGGGAGATACCATTTAACAGAGGAGGAGGGGAGCGAGGATGTCGGCGTCCTGGCGGAGTTAGAGAGGTTGGAGTGTGGAGGGTTTGGTGATGGTGAAAAACTGTTGTTATCAGTCACTAATATACGAAAACATTCAGCTCAAAAATACAGTCATGACCTTTCAGACATGTTGTTAAGACCTGTTGTCAGCAGGTGTTGTTGCAGAACAGTCTCATTAATAACCAGCAGCTTCTTCCTCTGAAGTCTGACACAGGTTGTAGGCGCTTCTCTTTATCTCCAGAACAAGGACATCACTTCTTTTAAATTTACATTAACCCCCCGCTGTCCCTCTGTGATGTCAACGCCACCTCTTTCATGGTATTTCTGCCTCACCAGCAGCTCTGTGTTCCGTCCTGCAGATCCAACGTGTCTGTTCCTGTTCACGGCACTCACTTATAACCATCCTGGGATCAGAACAAAGTGGTCGTTCCTCTCGTTTTAATTGGATTAAGAGAAGCGCAACAATTGAGTCACCGCTCACACGAGTCTCATCTTTAGTTTCATCATCACCAGGAGACATCCGTCCGATAACCTGCAATATTTCGTCATCTGTTGAACCGTTCTGTGTCTCCTCTGTGCAACATGCCGTCGTTTTAAAGTCTCACACTTTGTCTTCACCTCTGCCACTGTGTGTTAGCGCTGCCTTAAAGGAACAATGTGTCAGAGTTAGTGGCGTCTGTCAGTGAGGATTACAAATTACAGATTACAGATTACAACCATCTGAAACTCCTCCTGGTCAGAATTCCTTCAGTGTTGATTGTTGAGGAGCTGAATTATCTCTTCCTTTCAGAAACACACACACCAGCTGATTCACACTCTGAAGAAAGACGTGTTTCTCTGACGCTGCTCATCATGCAGGATCTGCTGATTATGAACACATGAATGTCTCTATCTAGAGTCAGTGTTTGGTTTGGCCGTTCTGGACTACTGTAGAAACATGGCGGTGCAACATGGTGATCTGTGTAGACGTCTCATCCTGAGGTAACGAGAACACATCCATCAGATCAGATCTAATCAGAGCTTTTATTTAGTCTGTGTTGTTTCTTGTCGTTCTGCACTGAAGCTTTTAAAGAGATGTTGTTGAGCACATATGGCGTACACATGTTCGATAACTGCTGACTGATTTCTCATGCACAGATTCAGGACTTGCTCAGTGTAGGTTCACTACATTACCCATGAGCCTCAGTGTTTGTTCCAGAATGGGCCATGATATATGCTGCATTCCATTTACCTTGGAGGTCAGAGGTCAGAGCTGGGAGTGATGTCACAGCGTTGTAGCACATGTTGGCAAACCAAAGTGTCGTCAGTAATCCGAGTTGATAACAAACACATCAGCTGTATTTGGCGCATACACACAAACACCGTAGCAACACGTCCACAGGTAGAAGATTTACCTGCAGCTTCACTGCTGTTGATGTGCAGAGTGTCCATCTTGAATTTTAAGGTTTGATGTTGAAATACCGCAACAAAGATGTCGGACAGTCAAGTAATGTTTGAATTTCCTGCTGTGTGGATGCTCACATTATGACCTTTTGCCAAACTTGGTCATTAATGTCTGTGTCAGACACAGACAACAAAACAGACTTCCTTTTGCGGCAGTATGTTAACGCTGTCGGGCGGCGTCATTAAACAACGCCAGTGGATGTCATCAGTTTGAAACATCACCTGACAATAACGTAATTTAAGGAGCAGGAAAGTCCCTACAGAGCAGACGGGAGGGGTGGTGGATGGGTCCAACAGACCCTGGACTTTCACTCAGGAGCCCGCTGTTCACTTCCTGTATGAATGTAGAGTCAAACCATGATAATTTCTTTCTAAACCTAAACACGTGCTGTTTTTGCAGAATGAAATAAACATTAATTTGAGGTGTTTTACTGATGTTCTAAGTTTATTTAGTGCATCCTATGTAGACGTCACAAGTGGACTAGCAGAGCAGCGATCTGTGACGATTTGGGAGAGAGAATGTGTCGGTTTGCAGACGTTGGGTTTTGCTCTTCATACCTCACGGTCAAGATGTCGTCGGCATGACACGTTTGGAGGTCTTTGGTTTTCACTTTCTTAACAACACAACTGAAATCCAACAAAATATCAACTTCATCTGTCAGATTTCCAAAAGCAGATTAATTTGCATGTATTTATCCAACAGGCTCTAATTTCAGCTCCATCAGAGGCCTGGCAACAGAATCTGAGCTCTCTGATTGGATGTTAGTCACAGCAGGGCTCTCTGGGACTTGTAGTCGACTCCTGAAGATGTTCCAGACACAGTTTTGTTCATTTGGCTTTTTTAATGAAGCAGAAATAATCAGAAGTTATTATAAAGGCAGCACCTGCCCCAGTGTTTAATCATCGGGTCACATTTCTTCGTCCATGAGGAAAATTAAAAGCTCTTTAACTTGCAGAGATTCATGTTGCTCCTGATGTGCTGCGCTCTGCCTCTGCTCCTTCCAGGGCCCAAGGTTGTAAAAACTGAGCGTCTAATCAGCATCGATGTGCATTTAGGCTGAAATAATAACAAAATGGCTCCACAGTAAAAATAGATTTTGGTGGCTTTCAGGAATCAAACATTTTCTGCTGCGGCGGCAGAACGAGAAGAAAGTTCCTGTCAGGACTTTGACTTTGTCCTCATTGTTAAAAAGTAAAAGCAGCAGCGTGAAGTTCTGAGATATAAATACAAACATTCTGTAACAACACATAATAACATGGAGGCATAAAACAGGCTCCACTGTTAGCGTCAGTTAGTGATGCTTCAACGCTCTCGTCTTACTCAACGTCTCTGCTTCAGATGAAGCCGCTGTGTTTGTGTTTTTAACACGTGTTCAGAGAACTCAGTTAAACTCAGGAAAATATCTAACGTGGCCTCGTTCTCTCCCAACATCATGTTCTGTGTTTCAACATTTGACGAGGACACTAAGAGCATTAAAAACTGTTTGTAATGTCAGTTAAGTTCCAACGAGCTAACAGGAAGTGCAGCTGTTGTCACCTCCGTCTGTGAGCTGGTCACTGTCCATGATGTGCAGAGATCTGAGGTCACAGAAGACTTGTTGTTGTAAGATCTGATGCTCCGCGTATTTGCCGTCAGCACGTTTTAATAAAAGAAAGACAGCTGACACTAGCGAGCCTCCTCCTTCTGTCTAACGCAGGACACACAGAACACAGAGAATGGATCATGGCTGCTGATGGCGTCATAAACTGTGCATCACTCTGTTGCATCTGCTGTCTGCCCCGGCTCCACGGCTGATTAACAAAGAACATAAAGTTTAGCAGCTGCATGCAGTTTGCCTTTTATTTACATACTTTGGTTTCATACTTTTATTCTTCCTTATTGGACTGCAGTGAATCACACTTTCCCCTCTGGGATCAATAAAGTATTTCTGATTCTTCCTGAACACGTCAGCGCTGCTCTGCAGTCGTCTGCACGGTGAAATAATCCAGCAGTTAACCACAGCTGGACCGAGAGCACGGCACATTCACACCGTCTGTGTGATGGCAAAATGTGAGAGTCCTCAGATAACGTGTGAGAGCGGTCGGACGTAATGTCTCCATCCAGAGACGACGCTCTGTCTGTCTGTCTGATGAACACTGGGATCGTCTTCGT
Organism: Epinephelus lanceolatus; assembly: GCF_041903045.1. Lineage (NCBI taxonomy): Eukaryota > Metazoa > Chordata > Actinopteri > Perciformes > Serranidae > Epinephelus > Epinephelus lanceolatus. The sequence goes on along the minus strand of NC_135741.1, from coordinate 681,317 downwards.
CAGCAAAGACACCAGCATCATCTGAGAACTTCAGTATAAATGTATAAGGAGTATATATATGTATGTGTATATATATTCGTGGAGGTTCAGCGGCTGCAGCAGCTTCACAGTCCTCTGTTGTGAATCTGTGTGTGAGCTGTTGATGAGTCAGCAGGTGTTGAAATGATACAAACAAAAGGAAGGACTCAGCACAGTGGGATGGTCATCTCTCTCTCTCTCTCTCTCTCTCTCTCTCTCTCTCTCTCTGCGTAGGTTACAACACTGACACATTCTCCTCTGTAAGATCATCTCAGGTAAAGCTGCAGCTTACCTAAGACTGAAGAGTTTATCTTTGTGAAGCAGACATGATCTCAGGTCACTAATGGATTCAGTGTGAAGCAGCACAGAGAGCAGAGAGGTTCTGCTGTGGTCTCTGGTCCTGGACTGATCTGCAGGTTGAACTCAAACTCCACATCCTTTATCTCTTTAAAAGATGTTAAACTCAGAGGCCACGTGCACCAAAGTGTTTTTATACGAGGCCAGTGTATTTTTGTAAAGCTTTGCAAAGGGAACACTGTGTATTTACACTGTGCTACAAATACCAGCAGTGTGACGAGGCGCTGGGCTTGAACTCTGCACTGAGCGCTGACACTAAGGTGTTTGTTTCCTGAGTGCAGAGAGTTAAGATAGTTTCAACTTTAAGTAAAAACCTTGTGCTTGTCACCGTCACTGCAGCTGTTCAGTCACAGTGACAAATACCACAAAGACAAACCGTCACATCTGACATGTGTTGATCAACAACAACACTGGAGGAGAAACCTGTTAATACTCTGCACACACACACACACACACACACACACACATATATATATAAGTATATTCAGCCCACACAGACCAGCAGGTCCGTCCTCTCCTGCATGCTCTGCCTTCGCTTCAACCAGAGAAAATACTAGTATGGAAGTTCCACATCATAACAATCAGACGCAACCAACTCATCTCAGCTGAAGAACTCTGAGGAGCGCTTGGTGTTTTCAGCTTTGGTGGACGCAGCCTACAGGAAGTGGTCACTGCTCGCTGCAGCTGCTCTAATTAACCAACAAACTCCAGACTAAATATGTCATTAATGCACTGTTTCATTATGTGATGTGTTTTTGACAGACGTGCTGTTGCTGTTGTGACCTGATGTTGTTTCCTGTTTGTGTTTGCCTCGTCTCATTTGTAAGAGGTTTTAATCTCAGCGTGACTTCCCAGTCTGATAAACGCTGTGACGAGTTGGTGCTAACATGAGGAAGCTAACTGGTTCCTGCTCTCTGTCAAACAAACACAATGAGACGATGTTGCTCCCAAACATTGAAAAAACATCTTGACGCAACGTATCATTGAATAAAATTCTTCTCGTCTCCGAACAACGTTAGCTGTCAGACTCCGACAGACTCAGTCAGACTCAGTCAGACTCAGTCAGCTGTCTCCAAAAACAGTTTTATTCTCTTCTCAAAATTTAGAAAATAAGACCAAAAGCTGCAGTGTTATTATTAAAGTCACTGCTCCTTTCACAAAAAGTGTAAATCAGATTTTACTGGTAAGCCCGAAAGTCCCCCAGTTGGGAGACGTTGAGAGCGACGTTGCAAACACAGTGTGAAACAATACACTGATCACGAGGAATATAGTGATGTTGCACATCAAATTAAACAGCAGAACCTCGGCTATACTGCTGTAAAAACCCTTTTTACATGCCCCAAACACAGCTCCAACAACAACTAAATTAACAACAACAAATCCAACTCCAACAGCACTGATATCCCGACCCATTCGGTATATTTCGGGCTCTAACTCGACAACACATTATGCAAAACACACACCGTTACTCTCAAATGAAAGCTGAGACTCCGCTGTTTCCACACATGTGCACTCTACCACAAACCATCAGAGAGCTAGAGCCCAAAGAACAACAGAAATCTTTTCGCCAAAATATATTTGTAATATGTCTCTTACCTTGTTGTTTTTGCCATGAAAACTCATTCTGCTGTTGATTCACGCTTCATTCCCGTTTTACCATGATGTGGTCCGTCATTCACATGAATCCAGGCGGAAAACTTGACGGCCGGAGGTTCCAGGGGAAGCATAACAATGACCACTCACAGTCGCCCCACAACACGTTCTGCTGACTCTGATTGTCTTACAGTGCTGTCAGTCTCGTTTTGGTGGGTATAGCATCATTCTATTGGCTCTAACGAATCAAACGAGGTGTCAATCACTCAAATCGGCCGAACCGTCACAGAGATACAGGCCTCCAAAGCTCAGAATAGAAACTCAGGTTCAAATGTAGTAGGTGCATATTGGTCAGTTTGGAGTGGGAAAAAAACGAAACAGTCAGTTGTATATGTATATCCTAAACATCAGTAGGGATTTACAGGAACAAAAAATGAAAAATATTGGATTGTACATGACAAAAATCACATGCAAACATGGTGCAGTTTTGGAGAGCTCGCCTGAATTTTCTGTACTAAAACCTCTCTAATATTGTTCTGCTTCACTTTATCAGAATCAGCCTTTGCAGAGTTCATGTTCACATATTGTACTATGATGTGATCGAGGTTTAGAGCTGCTGCTGCATCATTACAAACTGATATTCATCCTGAAAATGCTTTTGTTTCTAGGCGAACCTCAAAATGTTTCATTTGTGCTGTGTGCCATCTTCATTTACTCCTCACATATAACACACATACTGATATTTACACATCTTAACAAATGTCACAAGTGTCCCCTTTACCATGACACCAGGAGTATTCAATAGACCTTGTGGTTGCAGAGATATATGCATTTCGTTATGGGGATGCAGTTTTCGAGCAGAGGCCTATAAAATATGCTTAGCTTTGAAAATGAACATTAAATGTCACGGGACAGGGTGGAAACAGTTGTCACGTCTCTCACTGAAGCAGCACTGTGTCAAAATACTTTACTTTCACTAAGTCAGAGGGTTAGTGTAAAAATGTAGTTAAAGTACCAAATGTAAAAGTACTTATTTACTTATTTACTTTATTCCTGTCATAAAACACAGTATTGGATTACTTGAAGGTAAATTAATGAGAGACTGATTCAAGGTGTTTTCTGCACTGTCAGAGAAAGTGAAAGTAAAATCCAGCCACAGATTCTTGCTTGGACTCTCTCCTTAATATTTTTGTGTTTTTTCAGCAATGTGTCTTTTGGACAGCTGCTGCTTATGAGTTCATCTCTCAGCAGTGCATCAGGGACGTCGCTTTAATGTTGCAGCTGTAAAATGGTAACCAGGTGATATCTGTGAGGTGGATCATCATGTTTTTGTTTATTATCAATAATCTGAATCTGTAAAGTAACTGAAGCTCTCAGGTTAACCACGTGCAGTAAATTTCTCTCTGATGTGGAGCAGGCGAAGGAGGAAGTGACAAAACAATGGAAATAAAGTACAGGTTCCTCAGACTTGTACTTTAGTACAGAACTTGAGTAAATGTACTTAGTTACTTCCCAGCGCTGCCTCTCAACCTGTGAAATGTCATCAGAAATATTATCATGTAGAAGTCAGTGATTAGACGAGAGCAGATTGTTGATGTGGAGTCTCTGAGTTCATCTAAAGACATTTCATTAACTCTCATCAACACTTTGTTAACTTGCTCATGTGTCTCAGAAAAACTGCCGCATTTCTTTTCCTCGGAGGACAAATACTGAGCAGCAGATTGTGTTGTGGATGTGAGTGTAGATTCGTGATTCAGCAGCATGGACACCCACATCACATCCAGTTTTAGAGTTTCAAAAGTGGAACAAAAACAAAAACATCTATTCTTTTCTCCTCCGTCTCCGCAGACATGGAAGAACACTTTGGATCGATATCCAGAGACGCTGCTGGGCTCTTCAGAGAAGGAGTTTTTCTACAACGAGGACACGCAGGAATACTTCTTCGACCGAGACCCCGAAATGTTCCGGCACATTCTCAACTTCTACCGCACCGGGAAGCTCCACTACCCGCGGAACGAGTGCATCCAGGCCTTCGACGAAGAGCTGGCCTTCTATGGTATCGTGCCAGAGATCATTGGAGACTGCTGCATGGAGGTAAACCTCCACTTCCTGTCGAGTGACAGGAAGTGATCTGGTTTAGAGTTTTTAAAGTTGCTGTGTTTGGCACCAAGAAGGAGCCGCTGATCATCACCTCCCTGCTTGGGTCCTGACGAAACTTAAAAAACACGTACATAAAGCAAAGTAAAATGTTCCCAGACGTTGTGACGAAGCTAAAAGGACAGATTTAAATTAGTGATGAACATTTATGTCGTGTCTTTAATGAGCAGTGCAGTACGTATGAAGACATGCTAGGGCTGAGGATCAAAGCAAATGGCCACTTTAGAATGAAAACACAGACAGTACTTACTGACCCTCGTGCCCACAAGAAGTCCAGTGTAGTTTTTAATCCACAAAACTCGTTTGGGGTATCGGAGGAAAACAGCTACACTTGAAGTGCACGGAACCCACATTTTGAAAATGTAATAAAACTCCGCTAATGCATTTCAAAAACATTGGAACGGCTCGTCTGTCATAATCCAAGTGCCCTGAAGCCGCAGCATGCAACACTGACTTGAAAAGACGTAATTTACTCCACTTTTATAGCATCACTGGTGTAAATGACGTCTTTCACATCGCTTTAATTCAAGCAGTCGTGTTTGTATTTTAATTTTCCTCTTCGGTGTGTAGCTCAGTGAATTACTGGGGATGTTTTGGTTCCCAGATTTTGCTGCAGAGTGAGCGCTCTTGACTTTCACACTACTCTTTGGCACAGACAGCTGTGGACGTGATGCAGCGGCACAGAGGAGGAGAAACTTTCCACTGTAAAGGCCACAACACACCAGCGGCCAACGCCACGCGTCAAAACATATGCCCCTATTATTTTCATTGTGCAACTCCACACCAGCGCTCCTGAACTGCCGCCGTGCTGCACTTCATGCCTCTGTCCTATTTCCAGCTTCGCCGCCGCCTGAATTAAATTAAGTTCCCCCACTCGCTTTCTGCTTGTACAGACCAGCTCCTGCAGCAGCTCTTCTTCTCTGCTCCTGCACTTTATTTTGCAAAATATTAATAGATGCATATTTGTATTTAACGACCAAATCTCGGGCTCAGTCCTTCGGTCCATTACAGACTTTTACTGTGAAGCAGCTGCAGGAACATGTTGGACATGGACTCACGTCTGTGATCCTCGACGCTGTTGTGTTTTTTGTCGCAGCTCAACACAACAACACGTGATGACGGCTCTGCAGCTGAAACACGTCTGTGTCTAAATGTTGTCGTCTGTATTCTGCAGCGAGTGCCGACCTGTTTTGTTTTGGCTCAACACAGTCCGATAAAGGAGGACAGATTCTAATCTTTATAACGCCTACATCCTTCCTGGTGTACTCATGTGTGTGCTGTGACCTTTGACCTTTGATTTCCTCCTAAAGCCTGACTGTAGTGTGGCTTGTTCTGCTGCTGCTCTCATTAAGTCTCTTTGGAGAAGAGCATGATCAGCTAAATGGCTACAGTGTAAGAGCAGCGATGGATTACTAACAGACTCCATGATAAACCTCCGGCTCATTAGGACGGCGGTGATGAGCCCTCTGAAACAGCAGCGGCTCACATGGAGTCTGATTTAGCTCTTTTATAGCTGCTGCTTTTGGCTTCGTGTTTCTGAGTGATTTCTTTAACGAGCCATAAACAAGTCATTTTCCTGGCCGCTCGCTGTCTCAGTAACAAATCACCTTCAGAGCTCTTTATCTCGCCGTTTGTCACGTTATCCTCAGAGGCTCTCACGTCTTTATATCCTTGTTTTCAGATCTGACCCGTCACTGACTCACGAGCGGCTCGGTGGTGTGCTTCCTCAGATTTGGCAGACTCCATCATCTTCACAAACGTTGATTCAGCTGTGAGAGATTCTCATTTCTGGATTTCAGTTTTTTCACTTGCTCACACTTCCCCCACAGTTTCCCTGGAGAAACGTGCACATGCTTTTTATTTTTATTCCTTCAGTAATTTCACAGGTTCTGCTGCTTTTCTTTCGGTAAATGAAAGAGTTTGGCTCGTTATCCAGGGTTTGACGAAGGACTTTAACGTCCCTCAGATCAGTTTATTAGCGGCTGTGGAGGTCGCTGGCCGCTGTTTAATTTATGACTATATTAGCTCGTTAAGGGCTAACAGGAGACCTAACCTTAGTGAATCTGAACTCAGAACGATCATTAAAATGACGGAGCTCAAAGTGAGTTATTGGTGTTTTGGTGGAAACTGAATCAGTTTGTGGTGAAGAAAAGGCTCTTAATTCCTTTATAGGTGTGTTGGTTTATTAATACTGTGCTGGTCCCAGTATCAGCTGCCTATCATGTCATGGTTTATCCCTGGTAAAGGTTTATTCTGGGGAGTTTTCCTTAGTGGAAGCGAGAGGTCAGAGGTCAGATAAAGATTGAAGCCCTGAGTAAATCTGTGACATCAGGCTTTATGAACAGTGACTGGAGCTGAAGTCAGCAGCTGACATGATGTTAACAGTGATCAGCTCACAGGTACAAAACTATCATCATGAAATCAGACTGTCAGTAACCACAGACTGTATAAATGATGGATGCAGCTTTGGTGACATCACCTGTTGGTTTGTGGACTGCAGCTCTGATGCCTCCAGTTTGGCATTTCAACTGTCGCCATCTTGTTTTTGGAGCCAGAAGTGACCATATTAGGATGAGAGGGTGGAGCTGAGGAGGAGTGAGGGGTGGAGCTGAGGAGGAGCGAGGGGTGGAGCTGAGGAGGAGCGAGGGGTGGAGCTGAGGAGAAGCGAGGGGTGGAGCTGAGGAGGAGCGAGGGGTGGAGCTGAGGAGAAGCGAGGGGTGGAGCTGAGGAGGAGCGAGGGGTGGGGCTGAGGAGGAGCGAGGGGTGGAGCTGAGGAGAAGCGAGGGGTGGAGCTGAGGAGGAGCGAGGGGTGGAGCTGAGGAGGAGCGAGGGGTGGAGCTGAGGAGGAGCGAGGGGTGGAGCTGAGGAGAAGCGAGGGGTGGAGCTGAGGAGAAGCGAGGGGTGGAGCTGAGGAGGAGCGAGGGGTGGGGCTGAGGAGGAGCGAGGGGTGGGGCTGAGGAGGAGCGAGGGGTGGGGCTGACTCACAGACTGTGGCCACGCCTCGCAGACAGAAGCAGTAACTTAAAGTCATGACAACAAAAATAAAACCAAAATGGCTGAAGCTTCATACAAACATCAGATTATTTTAACACCTCTCGTCTCAGAGAGGAAAAGTCACACTGACAAACTTTATACTGTCTCAGTGTCGTCTTCTCTTTAATCGTCCCACAGACCGTAACATCTGATCAGTCAGCTGCTCTGTGAGACATGGAGCTAACAACCATCCAGTGTGATGTCAGCAGACTGTACGATGACGGCGCCCACTAAATCACAGGCTATGATGTCACAGCTTCACACACTGAGTGATGCTGCAGGGTCAACATACAGGCTCACATTAGTAACATTAATAAAACTATTATTATCATCAATAGAATTAATAAAATGTCTGAAAAAATTATAAAATGAAAAATATTAAATTTTCCAAAAATGTGTTAAAAACATCTGAAAAAAACTGAAACTGTTAAATAATTATTGAAATGTCAGAAAAATGTTGATAACATTTCCAAAAATTATTATTAAACATCTGAAACAGTGGACACCACTGCTGTGTGTGTGTGTGTGTGTGTGTGTGTGTGTGTGTGTGTGTGTGTGTGTTTGCTAGCTGCTGGTAAAAGGTCAAAGGTCAGTGTGACCTCACAGAACATGTTTTGTCCATAACTGAAGAATTCATTCACTAACTCTGACCAAACTTGACACAAATGTCTAACAGGATAAAATAATGAAGGTCAAAAGGTCAAAGGTCAGCTTGACTGTGACATCATCATGTTTTAACGTCATATCTCAGGAAGAGAAGGGGAGACATTTGGTCAGATACTGATCATGAACAATGTTTAGAGGCCTCACGCCGTTTGTTGACACGCTTCTGAAGTCTGGAACAGTGTGATTGTGGTGCGGTTCAGGTGGAGATGGGTGGAGGAGATGATGAATTATAAGTTGGCTGATGTCGTCTTCCTCTTCGTCTCTTTGTGAAGGAATACCGGGACAGGAAAAAGGAGAACCAGGAGCGTCTGGCGGAGGACACGGAGGCCAACGAGGCGATGGACGCGCCCCTCCCTCCACACAGCACCTCCAGGGAACGTCTGTGGCGAGCCTTCGAGAACCCCCACACCTCCACCATGGCGCTGGTCTTCTACTACGTCACCGGCTTCTTCATCGCCGTCTCTGTCATCGCCAACGTGGTGGAGACGGTCCCCTGCCGGCCCCCCAAAGGCAGCGTCAAAGACCTTCCCTGCGGGGAGAAGTACCAGCTGGCCTTCTTCTGCATGGACACGGCCTGCGTGCTCATCTTCACCTTCGAGTACCTGATGCGTCTGTTCGCCGCGCCCAGCCGCTGCAAGTTCATGCGCTCGGTGATGTCGGTGATCGACGTGGTGGCCATCATGCCCTACTACATCGGCCTGGTGATGCCCGAGAACGAGGACGTGAGCGGCGCCTTCGTCACCCTCCGAGTCTTCCGCGTCTTCCGGATCTTCAAGTTCTCGCGTCACTCGCAGGGTTTGAGGATTTTGGGCTACACACTAAAGAGCTGCGCCTCCGAGCTCGGCTTCCTGCTCTTCTCCCTCACCATGGCCATCATCATCTTCGCCACCGTCATGTTCTACGCCGAGAAGGGCACCAAGGGCTCCACCTTCACCTCCATCCCGGCCTCCTTCTGGTACACCATCGTCACCATGACCACGCTCGGGTGAGTTGACATCAGTTTAACGTTGTGTGTGATTTTCACCAGCTGCTGTAGCTGCTGATGGACTGCTGTTAATGTGTGTGTCCTTCGCCGTGGTCGTCCTGTTGCATGTCGGCACACGTGCTGTGTCGTTATTACTGGCTACAGAGGAGAGCTCTACAGTCTGTTTCCACCATGAAAAGAGATGAAGTGTGAAACCGTGTGTGTTTGTGCGTTTGCCTCCCACTCGTTGCTTCTCGAGTACGGTGGTGTATCTTCACCCTGCCGCCGCCCACACACACGCTCGCTGCTGCCATGTGGATGGAGAGTGTGTGTGTGTGTGTGTGTGTGTGTGTGTGTGTGTGTGAGGATGATGGTGTCTTCACCCTGCAGCTCTCCAGCACTGATCTATTATCTGCTGTTCAAAGAGCCTTTGGAAACATCAGAAATAGAGTGAGTCAGGAAAACTGCCGCCATAAACCCCGACCGAATCACCATACCGCTTTATAACATACACACACACACACACACACACACACACGCACAGTTGGCGTCGTGTCTCCTCTATATGTCCATACACTCCTACCTGTCTGTGAATGGAGAGAGTGAGAGATGGAGTGTGATACTGGGAGGTGTGAATGGTGGAGTGTGTGTGTAGTAAACCAGTGTCAAACTCAGTTTGGAGCTTTGCTTTGTTTTGTTCAGAGAAATAAAGAGATGTTGTTTCAGTGAAGTGAAGGGTGAAATGTTTGAGTGTGTCTGTAGCTCTGAGCACAGATCCAGGAACATGGAGGCCTCATTGGACGTTGGATGGTACGTCAGAGGCGCCGCCATGTTTGAGAGGTCGAGACTAACTGTAAACAAATGACAGTGAACAGGAGCTGAGGATGATCTGCATAAAACGTATTGTAACGATTATATTTGTCAACTGATGGCAGTGTCTGCAGTTAATTATAATCTATATATTGAGTCTCTAATGGCTGCTGGATGCTCAGTAGACGAGTGTGTGTGTCAGACTGACAGGAACTGAAATACTGACGTGGAGGAAAATGATTTATTGTCATGAGGAAGAATAAAAACTCACATTTGTCAAACACGACTTTGGTTTAGGGATGCACGATGATATGACACGTCATCAGCTGATCAGCTGATCAGCTTTAAAATGATCAGAATCAGCCAACATGTTGTTTTCTTATTTAGCACAGTGAGTAAACATCACAGACACAGTAAATTCATGTCTCCACCTGCTGGTGGGCCGTCACCATCAGAGTCTGTGTGTATGATATGATGTTAATTCACTACAGAAGAGACTTGATGATGATCACTGACATCAGGTGGGATAAAGTGGATATATTGATATCAGTTATGAGTCAGTCAGTGTGTTTACACGGACAGTTTAATTCCCTTTTCCGTCAGAATCAAAGTTCATTCCTATTAAAAGTGATCTTGTAAACACCTAATTCAGAATGAAAATGACCAATGTGACTGAAAATGTGGCTGGAATATTTCAATTCAGTTCAATCAATCTTATTTATAAAGCCCAATATCACAAATCACAATTTGCCTCACAGGGCTTTACAGCATACGACATCCCTCTGTCCTTATGACCCTCACAGCTGATCAGGAAAAACTCCCCAAAAAACCCTTTAACGGGGAAAAAACGGTAGAAACCTCAGGAAGAGCAACTGAGGAGGGATCCCTCTTCCAGGACGGACAGACGTGCAATAGATGTCGTACAGAACAGATCAGCATAATAAATTAACAGTAATCCATATGACACAATGAGACAGAGAGAGAGAGAGAGAGAGAGAGAGACAGAGAGAGAGAGATGCAGGTAATGACAGTAGCTATTCCCTTTCTAATTCCCAATGAAAGAATTTCTCACACTTGTATACACTCATTCCTCTTTAAGTTCATTCCGGTCTTTCTGCACATGCTCGTTTCCTTGCCCTTCTGGCGCCATGACGTATACAGCGCACATAGCAACAGGCTGAGATAGAGCAGTCGGACTCGTTGCACTCACCGGTTTCCATTCTCCACAGCACGGTCTTCTATCTCCCTTCTTCGACCTTCTACCTCCCTTCTCCTCCTCAACAGATGAAGCATTAGCAGAACAAGGTTGTTGTCGTACTGCTGCTTCAAGAATATAAGCAAAACACGCCTGAAAAAGGCACTAAGAACGGCGTCGTCAAGCATCTTGTTATCCGGAGCGAAGACTACAGTGTTTTCTTCTGGTAAATGTAAACACGTAACACCCGCCCCCTATCCAATCAGAAACCTTCCCTGCCCCAAACCTTGTGGACCTGAATAAAGGCGATTAAACTGATCTCTGTGTAAACCCTCATTCAGAATGAATATTTCTCATGTAAACTACCTGGAAAGACTTTAATTCAGAATGATTTCATTCAGAATGAGAAGCCATCATGTTACCACACCCAGTCAAGTTGTTATATATTGGATATATATATGGATTATTGTGCATCCATAATTTGGTTTATTTTCCTTGTTAACACCTGTGGAGACGTTCCTATAAAATATAATGTGGAAGTAACAACTTTCCACCAGCGAGCTAACACCGTCTGCTTTTTATCAGGTCATTGATCATAACACAATACAGTAACTTTACCCACTGCTCATTTTAACGTGACTGTAGATTGGTTTCCATCCAGCCACGATACTGAAAGGCTCGCTAACATGCTAGCTATGTTAGCTTGAAAGGTGCGTTAGCAATGGCTGAACGCTGGCCGTCAGAAACAAACATCTATGATCCATTATCTGTTTGATGTGTTTCCTTTTTAAAGTGAGCGGTGCTGAAAGTTACTTTATTCTGATATGAATATAAAGGAGTTCATAAACAGACAGTGTTAGCTCGCTAGTGCGCAGTTAGTCGTGAGTTGTCTACTTCCACATTAAATTATATTCTACAGGGACGTCTCCACAAATATTTAACCAGAGAAAATAAACCAAAGTCGTGTTTGACAAATGTGAGTTTTTATTCTTCCTCATGACTATAAATCATTTTCCTCCACATCAGTATTTCAGTTCCTGTCAGTCTGACACACACTCTCCTATAATCTCTATATTATATAGATTATAATTAACTTTTTTTTCTACCACACATAGATCATAAACTTGGCGGCACCGCTGACACAGTCAATGCAGCGCCTACATACAGTATATGTGAGTGAGGAGTCTTTCACACCTGTTTCCTGTTTCCTGTTCACCCTGAGAGGACAGACAGGTCACTCTCTGATTGGACAGCTTATGTTAATTAAAAATCCATAATGTTAATATTAACAAGAATAATGAGGTGCAGATGTTGATTTGTACAGCTGAAGGAAACCTCTGTTAGGACACTTTGGTTATGTCTCTGACACTCACTGGAGGCTTTTATTCTGAAAGGTCCCTTCACTTCCTCCATCAGCTCCTCGTTGTTTCTCCTCTCCTCTCCTCTCCTCTCCTCTCCTCTCCTTGTTTCCTCAGTCTTCAGGTCCATTAGTTATCAGCGGGGAGAGGCCGACCTCTAAATGGATTCTCCAGGCAGAAAAACACAACTCAGGCTTTTACCTCTCCTCCTCCTCCTCTTCCTCCTCCTCCTCTCCTCCAGCTCTCAGCTACTCCCTGTTTCCTTGTGGGGAGTGTCCCTCTGTTTGTCCTCCCCTCTCTTCTCTCTTGTTGCTCGTATTGATCATTGATCAGAGCTGATCAGATCCAGATGTGGTTCCAGATACATGAGATCAGTTCGTCAGAGTTTCAGTTTGATCTGATTAATAAATGATGTAGCGTTCAGTTGCATCGCGTGGAGCTGCAGAACAGTCACTGTTTTAAATCTCTGAATTATTCAAGCTCACTGAGAAACGTTTTTTATATAAATTCAGCCGACAAACAGACAAACATCAGTCTGCCCTGTCACTAGCTCAGGTGGTATCTGTGTTACCTCTCTGATGTTTCATGGGTGTCGGCCTGTCGGACTGTATTTGTGTTTAAAACATGTCAGCAGTGGTGCCCCAGCCCTCACTCTTTTCACTGTATTGAAAGTCATGCTGTTTGGCTTTCTAAATGTTTATCAGACCACAGATGAGACAAGAAATAGCTGTTATGAACCGCCTCGCTCCCCGCCGCTGTGTTCTGATTCCCTGGGAGGAGAGCGGACAGACAGACCTTCAATCAGCAGCTGTAGCTGCTCAAATTCAGCTCAAATCCTCCAGGTGTCTGTGTCACAGCAAGCTGGTGTCCAGCAGCAGTGTCAGGTCTAACCTGTGTAACAGCAGCAACAGAAAGTTTTCTGATGTGGTGAGGAGGCGGGGCTGTCCGGTCCCTCTGAGCTGGAGTTTGATCTGACTGGATTCAGATGTCTGCAGCTGCTGACTGGAGGTCACGCTGGATTCTGATCCATCCATCTTGGTTTTTGGGTGTTGCAGTGCAGGAAGTTGTTTTCAGTGCTGGAACAGAAACTTTCTCTGCAGGATTCTCCTCCTCTGAATCAGACGTTCACCGTCTGAAGGGACGACAAACATCTGCAAACAGCCAATAGGAACGCTCTCTGCCTGAAATGACCTGTGATTGGACAAAATCTCCTGAAAACAAGAGGAGGAGCAGGAGCCAAGTGCTCTGAGAGGAAATTTGAGTCACAGTATTCTCAAAGCTTATTATGGGATGTTTGCCCAGTGATGTCAGAATGAAACTTCCTACTCCAGCTTTAACTTGTCTCTGCACACACACACACACACACACACACACACACACAAACACACACACACTCAGTCTGTGCTGCGTCTGATCATAAATGTCACAGAACATCAGTTTATTTAAATCTATTGTTAAATGTCTGCCCTCATGCCAGAGCAGCAGCAAACACACAGATGTATCCAGACGGTTGGCGTGTTTGTTGGTGTCCGTCGCTGGAAGTCACTGACCAAGTGCTTCAGATTGAGACCAGGTGGTCCACAGTTTGTCATTTTGGATCAGCACTGAAAACAGTTTAAAAATCTGCAGATTGTGTTTGGGCCTGGTCATCAGATGTGTGATGTGTCCAACAGAGGAGCGCACAGTATGAACACGTGCACATGTATGAAATCATCTCTGGATTTAATCTGATATGAGACACTTCAAAGTATAAATGACTTACTGAGTGAAAAGAAGAGATTTAGGCCTTTTGTTGTTTTAGAGAAAAGTGAATTTATAAAGCAGCCGTGGAAATCAGTCAGGAAACAGCAGAGAGCAGCATGGAGGCCTGTGAAGATGTACCCAGCGTCACCTCGTGCAGACTAATTTGGAACAACTAATTGTTGACGGATCAACTTCAGTGTCTAAATGAAGGAAATCATTCTGACACCGATGGATGATTTAGAAAATGATCGTAAAGTTTGTTTATAATTTTTTATTTCCTGGTTTCAGAGGAGACTTTCAGTTTCCTGTCATGTTTCAGACGGTGTTTAAACGATTTTACAGCGTCATGATGGAGAAACATTTATCCATTAAATTAAGTCTAAACCATTTGTTCGTTTTCTGGGTTTTCTTCTCCACTCTATCCTCCTCCTCCCGCCCCTCTCCTCTTCCTCCCTCCTCCCGCCCCTCTCCTCTTCCTCCCTCCTCGACCTGCTCATCTGTTTCTCTTTGTTCACTTCGTTATCGTTGTTTTTCATCATGTTGCTTTTATTGCTTTGCTGCTGTGTTTTATCACTGTGCAAATAAACCAGGAGTGAAATCATAAACCTGCTGTAGCAGTGTGTGTGTGTGTGTGTGTGTGTGTGTGTGTGTGTGTGTGTGTGTGTGTGTGCAAGAGGAAACATAATCTGCTGGAGCTCGTCCAGAGCTGCTGCTTCCAGGAAAACATGAACACTGTGTGTGACTCTGCTTCAGCTGCTCTGATTGTTAAAAAAAAAAAAAACTCTTTCAATAGAATAATTAGTCGTTTGTGTCACAGGAGGAATCTTCTGTTCTTCTGTTCTTACAGTAACAAGCTGAAATTATCTCAACTTGGTTTTCTTTCGATGAGCAGCTGGAAATAAGAGAGAACAGATAAGTTTCAACACATAGAAACTAAACTCACCTTTTTGTCCCTGCTGTGTTTCCACCTGTGATTAACGTGATCTGAAGCGTAAAGATTCAGTGCGTCATCCTGACACGTGACTCCAGGGGAAAGTCCTTTTTTCTGTGAACCATCCCCCACCCAACCTGCCTCCTTCTGCCTCCTTGTTCACTGCCGTCAGCACATCGGTCACACGATCACAGCCTTTCAAAATATGTGGCATATGTATGAATTTGTGTTCATTACTTTTCGATGGAAAACATACGAGAAATTTGTGAGAACTGCCTGATGTTAGCTGAGAGATTTGGTCAAACAGTTTATTACCATAATAATTGTATGAGGAAAAACCAGAAACACAAAGTGTCCCGAAATTAAGATTCAGCTGGTGACACTTTCGTCTAATGATGTAGATGTCACAGTGGGCACTTTTTACCTGCCATACCATCTTCTCAGCTCATTCAGTCATTTTCCACTCTTCCCGCCTCGCCGCCACACCTACCTGCCAGCCTATCACCTGCCCACATATTTCCCGCTCCTGCCGGTCCACTTCATCAAGCTAATGCCTCTCACCTGTGGATCATTACCTCCTGTCACAGACTCTCGTTGCCAGATTGTTCTTCGCCATTCGGATGCAAGACATTCCAGCGTATGTTCCCGGACTGCTTCCTCGTTACCGACCCCGCCGACCCCTGACTCTCCTGCTTCGTTTGCTCCCTGGTAAACCACTCAGCCTTCAGTCCTCGACCAAGAGCTCTGCTTCTACGTTGCTGGATCCTGTTCGCCTGTTCCCCGTGGCTGTTTGGAGAGATCGTCACCCAGCTCTCCATAGTGACTTTACCTATTCATCCACCCATGGATTGCTTCGCGTGTGGCTGCACATTCACCACGGATTCCACTCATCATCGCTGCTGATAAGTCCCTCCCTGTCTATAGTCGGCCTCACACTGGTGTGGCAGCTTCTCCTGTGAGAACTCCTGGTTTTGGATTCCCTGCTCGTCTGATATTGTCTCCCATCTGCTCCGTCACGGTCGCCGCTGCACACGTTGGAGCAGTTTGCCATTGTGCGCTCTCTGCTTCGGTGTGACACACCAAGTGCTTTGGACTGAACCCGTGTTTTGGAAGTTTCTGATCCAACAAACTGACTCGCACTGTTTTTTCACCGGCCTGCTCACTCTGAGTTTAAAAGTAGTTTCATTAAAGACTACACAAACTGTCCATGTGTCTTTGGTGCTGCTGTTGGGTTCTGACTGTACTCGTGACCGAAGAACTTCTGTGGTTCAAACATGATTTTCAGCTCTGAGTTTATGAAAACAATTCATCCAAAGAATTTAATCTTTAGTCACATTTACATAAAACCCCTGAGAGTAAAGGACCGTATATAGGACCAGCTTTATACTCAGTATGTAGAGTCTGTGCTGCGGCTGCTGCTGCTGCTGCTGCTGCTGCTGCAGAGCACTTTACCATCAACATTATTTATAAGAACAAGAGTGGAAGCAGCCATTTCCTCTGAGGAACAGGATGTATATGAGCCTGAGAGCGAGAGGAGCAGGCCTTATAAAACAGCCTGGATGGAATTATAGAGCATCTCAGTGCACGCTGCACACTGTTAATGTTTTAATAGAGAGGGGGGAGGACAGGGGAGGACGGGGGAGGAGAGTGAGAGGAGAAAAGAGGAGGTGCCAGTCAAAAGAAATCAAAAGAATGTAATCAAAGACGCAGAGTGTTAGAGAGACTGAGAGGGTTCGATGTTGTAAAGCTTCGCAGTTTATCGCCTCCATTTCCTCCAGCTGACTGACGGGGGAGAAAATGGCGTCTGAGGTCCTCCTGCGGCTGTCAGACGCCCACTGAGAGCTCCCTCGTGGAGGAGAAGTTGGTAAAACTGTTTGTTGTACTGTGCCGCAGGTCGTCAGATAAAGTTCAGGCTTTGGTTTTGGTCTCTGAACAGACACGATGAAACTAGTCCCTGAAACCTCATTGTGCAGCTCCACATGAAGGTTCAACAGGAAACAGGTCCAACACCAAACTGCACCTCAAACCACCAATATGGGGTGCCGTTTGTAAAGTGTCTCACGCTGAAAATAACATCAACATTTTGCCACATTGAGCTTCAAACAATGTTTAAAAAAGTATTGTGAAATTTTTTAACGTCACCTTTTACCACATTTACAGCAATATTTGTTAACTTAGAAATATATTAAATAGTTAAATCTAAATATTAAATGTGGCACCTAAATGTTAAATGTTAAATCTAAATATTAAATCTAAATCTAAATGTTAAATCTAAATATAAATGTTAAATCTAAATGCTAAATCTAAATCTAAATATTAAATCTAAATCTAAATCTAAATGTTAAATATAAATGCTAAATATAAATATAAATGTTAAATCTAAATATTAAATATAAATCTAAATCTAAATGCTAAATCTAAATCTAAATATTAAATCTAAATCTAAATCTAAATGTTAAATATAAATGCTAAATCTAAATATAAATGTTAAATCTAAATATTAAATCTAAATCTAAATCTAAATGTTAAATCTAAATGCTAAATCTAAATCTAAATGTTAAATCTAAATGTTCTGGGTGAAACTAAACATTTAGCTAATATGCAAATTCACACTGCCGGTCACCGGAAGTACCAAAATAAAAGCTCGAGATGGTCAGACTGTGTTTATAGAATCAAATAACGAATTAAAACCAACTTATCGGGGGAAATGAACACTTGAACATACATTAGCATGATAATAGCTACCTAAAATAACAAGAAACGTGTTTGGAGAAATTTTATTTGACGTGTACTTTGAGTTGTTTGTGTCCCTTCGGAGGGACTAACAACCTAAGCTAAGCTAACAACCGTTAGCTTTTAGCACCGTTAGCAGTGTCTGTAATGACTCATAACTCTTAAACGGTCCATGAAAAAAATATTTTTTTCCAGCGGATATCTTAGTTACAACGTGATTGAGCTAGCAAAGCAGTTTTGTGTTGCGATGTGTGGTATTTATTCAGTTTTGGGAAATCACGATGTCTAGAAAGCATCAGTGGCTGCAGCTCACAGGGACAGCTAACAGCAGCAGCAAAGCTAACATCAGGACGTCATCTGTTAAAAGCCTCCCGTTGTCGGATATGACATGAAACTACTCCAGTTAGCTCAATCATGTTGTAACTAAGACATCCGCTGGAAAAAAAAAAATTTTTTTCACTGACCGTTTAGAGTTAATGAGTCATTACAGACACCGCTAACGGGGCTAACAGCTAACGGTTAGCCCCGCTAATCTACGATAGCCATGTTATTAATTTCAGAACGTGATAGTAATGTTTGTTCAATCATTGTGTTTATAGACTTTACAAACACCAGATTAGTCTAAACGGTGATATAGTGACGTGAAAAATGTGAGATATGCATATATATATGTAGCTAAACTCCGCTGGTTTTCTACCCGGAAGTATTTGTAAACAACAAGGTGATTCCCTCCGAAGGGACACTAACAACTCAAAGTACACGTCAAATAAAATTTTTCCAAACATGTTCTTTGATATTTAGGTAGTTATTATCACACTAATGTCAATCAATCAATCCATTTTATTTATAAAGCCCAATATTACAAATCACAATTTGCCTCACAGGGCTTTACAGCATACGACATCCCTCTGTCCTTATGACCCTCACAGCTGATCAGGAAAAACTCCCCAAAAAACCCTTTAACAGGGAAAAAAAAACGGTAGAAACCTCAGGAAGAGCAACTGAGGAGGGATCCCTCTTCCAGGACGGACAGACGTGCAATAGATGTCGTACAGAACAGATCAGCATAATAAATTAACAGTAATCCGTATGACACAATGAGACAGAGAGAGAGAGAGAGAGAGAGAGAGAGACAGAGAGAGAGAGAGAGACAGAGAGAGAGAGAGAGAGAGAGAGAGAGAGAGAGAGAGAGAGAGAGAGATGCAGGTAATGACAGTAGCTTACAACAACATTAATGAAAGTAATAATATTATAGTTATAGTTCTGGCTACTGTGGTACAATATGTTGAAAGTATGTATTAATATCTGGCAGTATACATGTGTGACAATAGTCATATGTGTATAATAACAGTAGAAGTATGACTAATGACTAATGATAACAGCAGCAGCAGGAGGCATCTGGCAGGACCACGGCAGCAGCACAACCACACACGTCACACTGTCCAGGCACCGCTGTGATATGAGTTAATCTGAGAGACAGTGGAGCACAAAGGCTCCGGAGAAGAAGCCGAGTTAGTGACATCCAGAATGGCCGAGTTAGCAAGATGCAGTAATAGGATACGAGAGAGAGAGAGAGAGAGAGAGAGAGAGAGAGAGAGAGAGAGAGAGGGAGAGAGAGAGGGAGCCCGGTGTATTATAGGGGGTCCTCCGGCAGACTATGTTGTTGTTCAAGTGTTCATTTCCCCCGATAAGTTGGTTTTAATTCGTTATTTGATTCTATAAACACAGTCTGACCATCTCGAGCTTTTATTTTGGTACTTCCGGTGACCGGCAGTGTGAATTTGCATATTAGCTAAATATTTAGTTTCACCCAGAACATTTAGATTTAACATTTAACATTTAGATTTATATTTAGCATTTAGATTTAGATTTAATATTTAGATTTAACATTTAACATTTAGGTGCCACATTTAATATTTAGATTTAACTATTTAATAAATTTCTAAATTAACAAATATTGCTGTAAATGTGGTAAAAGGTGACGTTAAAAAATTCACAATACTTTTTTAAACATTGTTTGAAGCTAAATGTGGCAAAATGTTGATGTTATTTTCAGCGTGAGACACTTTACAAATGGCACCCCATACACCAACACATGTTTTTACATGTCCACTCACATCATGTCAGTCTGTCGGGTGGGGAAATGTTGATGCAGCATCGTCATGATATTTTTGTGTGACAGTATCTTAACAATACACAGACGCCAAGAATTGATTTTTTAAATGATAAAATAAATCATTAATATTACAAGGATGAATTAAACTTTGGATGGCCTGTGACAATAATAAAGTAAACTGCTTTTACTGTTCACAAGAATCTGCTGCAATAAAAATGACTGATGTGAGATGAACAGACTGAAAACTTTTTATTATATCAAATAAAAGAGATGTTGATAACATTTTCCTTTTGGGACACAATTTACAGTCAGAAAAAAGGAAATCACTTAAAATCTTAAAATAATGAGTTGCCATTTAAAAATAATGACTCAGTGTCTCATAATAAGGAGTTAGTATCTTAAAAGAACGGTAACTAATAACTAATGCAGCACACATTGCTCTGTATCACAAGAAACTTTCTCAAAATAATGACTGAGCATCGTTTGTCATTATTTTGAGATGCTGAGTCATTTCTTTGAGATTGTTTGATTATAATGACTCACATGAAGTGGGTTTTTATAGATGAGTTATCAGAAGTGATAAAGAGAAAAGTAACATCAGGGAGCCGGCAGAGAGACGTTAGGTATCTGCATGTAAAGTGATCACGGAGCTGATAATGACTGTACGTGTCAGTTTAGAATGAATTTAAAGGAGATAATTAGTTCCTTAGAAACGAGTGTTTACAGACAGAAGGAGCAGTCAGAGATGAAAGTGCTGCCAGTTAACTGAAGAAGAAGAAGAAGAAGAAGAAGAAGAAGAAGAAGAGTAATAAATGAGTCTAATTTCAGATCTTTGATTTTTATCCAACACAAACTCTGATTGTACCAGTGTGTGTGTGTGTGTGTGTGTACAGGAGACTGATCTACAGTCAGTCTGAGCCCATTCATGAGTCTGAATCCTTCGTCATTACAACACCACACTGCTGCGAGCTCCCTGTCACAACTCCTGTGGTCATGTGACCCACATGTGACCTGTGTATAGAGTGATAACTGAGTCATTGTGATCAGAGTCAACAGTAGTTTGACAAATCTCACTTGCTGATCTGTGCGACTGTACATCTATCCTCTCTTCCTGTTGGCTGCAGTGGAGTAAAAACCTGAGGACTCCTGCACAGATCCAAACTGGGATACTGGGAGAGGAAACCAGCACCTGAGGCCACAGTGTGAAAATGATCAATAAGCTGTGATTAATCGATCGAGTCCTGGCAGCAGCAGCAGCGCTGTAACGAGGCTCTGATCTGTGGTTCTGTGTGAACGGCACATCCACATCTGAAGATCTGTGGGAACATTATCAGTTTGTGTTTATTATTTACATCGTTAGAAACAGTCTGAAGGCTGATGACGTTTCTTACGTTTTATTTTATCATTAAATATTTGAATTCTTGGTTCCTCTTTACATCCTGAGGAGAGCATGAAGGATGAACCACACTTTCTCACAATCCATCCAGCTGTTGCTGAAATATGTCAGTCTGGATCGTGATGGAGGACAAACTGACTTTCACCCAGGAGGCCGGTGTTCACTTCCTGTAAGATTGTAAAGCCAAACCCTGTTCTTTGTTCCTAAACCCAACCATGTGTGTGTGTTGGCTAAACATAACCACGTGTGTGTGTGTTGGCTAAACGTAACCACGTGTGTGTGTCGGCTAAACGTAACCGTGTGTGTGTGTCGGCTAAACGTAACCACGTGTGTGTGTCGGCTAAACGTCACCACGTGTGTGTGTTGGCTAAACGTAACCACGTGTGTGTGTCGGCTAAACGTAACCACGTGTGTGTTTGTCGGCTAAACGTAACCACGTGTGTGTGTTGGCTAAATGTAACCGTGTGTGTGTCAGCTAAACGTAACCACGTGTGTGTGTCAGCTAAACGTAACCACGTGTGTGTGTCGGCTAAACATAACCGTGTGTGTGTTGGCTAAACGTAACCACGTGTGTGTGTCGGCTAAACGTCACCACGTGTGTGTGTTGGCTAAACGTAACCACGTGTGTGTGTCGGCTAAACGTAACCACGTGTGTGTTTGTCGGCTAAACGTAACCACGTGTGTGTGTTGGCTAAATGTAACCGTGTGTGTGTCGGCTAAACGTAACCACGTGTGTGTGTCAGCTAAACGTAACCACGTGTGTGTGTCGGCTAAACGTAACCACGTGTGTGTGTTGGCTAAACGTAACCACGTGTGTGTGTCGGCTAAACGTAACCACATGTGTGTGTCGGCTAAACGTAACCACGTGTGTGTGTCGGCTAAACGTAACCACGTGTGTGTGTGTCGGCTAAACGTAACCACGTGTGTGTGTGTTGGCTAAACATAACCACGTGTGTGTGTTGGCTAAATGTAACCGTGTGTGTGTGTTGTTGAAGGAAAAAAACATCAGTTGGCGGTGTTGTACTTACGTAGTGCTTTTATTCTGAATAAAAGCAGACAATGCATGTAACAGGCTGAAGTTGACACGGCGTCCCAGAACGTCAACAACCAACACACCCAGGGTACCTTGGACGTCATATGTTAATGACCAAACGTGGTCATGTGACGAGGTCACAGTGAGGGTGATGATGGTGTTAATAAAGTTTGGAGTGAGCCGACTCGCTGCCTCTCCTGGTTCACAGTCTTCAGTAGTCGCTCCTTGATTGTCTCCCTGTTCCTGAACAATAAGAAGATAAATAACTTCCTGCCTGGCGTCCTCAGAGCGAGCAGTGAGGACAGAGGAAATGAAATGAGCTCTGCAGGTGTGAATCCACCTGTGGACCATCATGTCTCTGATAACACTGAGAGCTCAGAGGATCAGAGCTCGTTTCCTTCAGCACAGATTTCACATTAAGCTGATTTACACAGAGAGAAGTTGGAGGAGAAAATCTCTGAGCAGCAATAAAGACGAGGAGGATCATATTTCACATGGTGATGTGGACACTGAGGGGCAGAGGTCATAGGTCGGCGTCCAAACATCAATATGTGACAGGGTCACAGTGAGGATGTGTTGGTTGGATTAATACAGTGAACTTGTCTGGATTTGGTGACCTTTGACCTCCCTGTTGTTCACACATGACTGAGTTACATCAAAGATGCTCCATGATAAAAGATGATGCACTACCAGCTGCGTCAGTCGTGTGAAATAGTACTCTTCCTGTTTCACAAGTGGCCCCGCCCCCTCAGTGAGCAGTGTTGTGACCATGGTGTAGACTGATCAGAGCAGTCTCCATCATGTCTGATGTCATCTGAGAACATGGTTTGTTAGCACACCTGGTGAGACGGAGCTGAGACGGAGACATGCATGGAACAACAGTGTGTCTGGTATAAACTGGGTCCAGTATTTCCTGTGGTGACTCTGGAGCGACAGAATCTGTCACGATCTGCTCACGTTCACGTCTCTCGTTAAAGTCAACGGGCTCAAGATGCTGCTGGTCCCCTAAAGGGGCGGGGCATAGGTGAAACCCACGTAACACCGGGACAACGGCGTCTCGTCCCTCATGCTGACCTCTGGATTCTCCTAAATACCATCTTTAAATCTTTGTCCCGCGGCATGATGGGAACGTGAGTGTAAATGTGTGTGTGTGTGTTATGTAACAGGTCACAGCTGTATAATATGATGTCACACACAGCAGGAACATGACATTTCCCGCCGCTATGCTCTGCTCCTTATGTAATATGCTAATGAGCAGGTTGTAGTAATTATCAGAGTATGCTAATGGAGACATTACGGTAACGTGGCGCTGCACGCCGCAGGACATGGTCATAAATTATTCACTGAGTTGGTGACTGAAACTCTGAAAATCATCTTTACCTCCGCTCAGTGTTTTAACGGACCAATCAGGGAGCTGCCATTACAGAAGCACAGCTGACAGGAAGTTCTGATGGCGTGAACTCAGCGGTGGAGGAAATCTTTACTTCACTAAAGGTACTGATACCACATGGTAAAAATACTCTGTTACAGTGAAAATACTCTGATACAGTGAAAATACTCTGTTACAATAAAAATATTCTGTTGCAGTGAAAATACTCTGTTACAATAAAAATATTCTGTTGCAGTGAAAATACTCTGTTACAATAAAAATATTCTGTTGCAGTAAAAATACTCTGTTACAATAAAAAATATTCTGTTGCAGTGAAAATACTCTGTTACAATAAAAATATTCTGTTGCAGTAAAAATACTCTGTTACAATAAAAATATTCTGTTGCAGTGAAAATACTCTGTTACAATAAAAATATTCTGTTACAGTGAAAAATACTCCGTTACAGTGAAAAATACTCTGTTACAATAAATGATAATATGAAGTCACTACAGTTATTAACATTATTATGAACTCATTACGGTTATTAATATTATTATGAACTCATTACGGTTATTAACGTTATTATGAACTCATTACAGTTATTAATGTTATTATAAACTCGTTACGGTTATTAACGTCATTATGAACTCATTACGGTTATTAATGTTATTATGAACTCATTACAATTATTAACGTTATTATGAACTCATTACAGTTATTAACGTTATTATGAACTCATTACGGTTATTAACGTTATTATGAACTCATTACAGTTATTAACGTTATTATGAACTCATTACGGTTATTAACGTTATTATGAACTCATTACGGTTATCAACGTTATTATGAACTCAATATGGTTATTAACGTTATTATGAACTCATTACGGTTATTAACGTTATTATGAACTCATTACGGTTATTAACGTTATTATGAACTCATTACAATTATTAACGTTATTATGAACTCATTACGGTTATTAACGTTATTATGAACTCAATACGGTTATTAACGTTATTATGAACTCATTACGGTTATTAACGTTATTTTGAACTCATTACGGTTATTAACGTTATTATGAACTCATTACGGTTATTAACGTTATTTTGAACTCATTACAGTTATTAACGTTATTATGAACTCATTACGGTTATTAACATTATTATGAACTCATTACAGTTATTAACATTATTATTGATGCATTACTGTTTTTGAGGTTATTATTAACTTAATTACTAATAACTTCAAATAATTCATGTTATTAATATAAAAACTTAAAAGTTTCCATTCATATCGCTGCTAATTCATTACATCATTAATGTTGTCACCAAAACATTACAGACACGAGCATTATTATTATTAATGTGTTACAGTTCTTCATGTAATTACTGATACATTAATATTATTACTCACACAGTCATTAATGTTGTCATTAATACATTACAGTTACTGATGTTAGTAATATAACATTATTATAATCACATTACAATCATTATCGTCAATATCGTATTTAGTTAATAAACTATGAAATGTTTTTACAGTGAAAATGACTTCAGCTGTCAAAATAGTTTAAATAGTTATTTTCTGTCAGGTACAAACTGATGATGATGATGATGATGATGGTTACAAAACATTTTATCAGATTTTATAAACTCTTCACGTGTTCATAAATCTCAGTGATGAAGATGTCAGGTGAGACGAGGAGTGGAAACAAAACGTCACCGTGAAACTTCAGAAATGTTTGTTCTCATATTTGATTTAAAGACAAACTCACTTCTTATCATAGAAACTACAGTTGGTGTTTTAAAAGAGAAAAAATGTGTCAGACATTTAACAGCAGCAGCTCCTCGGAGGCTTTAACTCAACACCACCGACCTTTGTTTCTGCACGTGTGTGTGTGTGTGTGTGTGTGTGTGTGTGTGTGTGTTGATCTTTATTCATCACAGAGAGTAAATGTGTTATTTTCCACCTGTCCCACAGTCACCCTGAGCTGAACGTGATGCTCACTCGCTGCTGCTGCTCACACACACACACACACACACACACACACACACATACACACACACACAGCAGGATATTTTTAGTTTCAGCATCATGTTTCCATCATGTCAAGCATTCAGTGTCCAGACTCTGTGTTTATTAACGCAGCGTCATGTGTGTCGTCTAAACGCTAATTAAACTCCTTGTTAGATAATAAAATGTATTGAAGTCACTTCCTGTCTCCACGTGAGGTGGTGGCGGCGGCAGTGGCGAGGTGTCTCCCCTCAGCTGACCTTTCCCTCACAGATTAAATATCACTTCACTTTATGTAACATTTCTGTATTAAAATGTCTAAAACCAAACAGACCTGTGTTAAATGTTTATTTGAGCTGTGTGCTGACATCATCACTGATATGTACAGCTGAAATCTGTCGTTTGATTCAAGACACGGCATGTTGTGGTCACACATTGATGGCGCCGTACAATCTGTACCCCCTGTGACTCCTGGGAAACACCACATAATAATATTATTGTACTCACCAACAGCAAAACAGCATTTGTTCTGACACTCAGCAGATTTGTTTTCCATTATCTGTGTGTTGGCTAAACGTGTCCACCAGACACTGATTCAGTTTCTGCATTTTATCTTCAGTTCTGCTTTTTCTCCGAAGCTGTGACATCATGAACTTGGACACACAGAAATATGAGAATTTAAAAGATGTATTTCTACTATTGCTCCTGTTAGACAGTCATGGTCTGACCTGGTCTGACCTGGTCTGGTCTGGTTTGGTTTGGTTTGGTTTGGTCTGGTCTGGTTTGGTCTGGTTTGGTCTGGTCTGGTCTGGTCTGATCTGGTCTGGTCTGGTTTGGTTTGGTTTGGTTTGGTTTGGTCTGGTCTGGTTTGGTCTGGTTTGGTCTGGTCTGGTCTGGTCTGGTCTGATCTGGTCTGGTCTGGTTTCATTTGGTTTGGTCTGGTCTGGTCTGGTCTGATCTGGTCTGGTCTGGTTTGGTCTGGTTTGGTCTGGTCTGGTCTGGTCTGACCTGGTCTGGTCTGGTCTGGTCTGGTTTGGTTTGGTCTGGTTTGGTCTGGTCTGGTCTGTTCTGATCTGGTCTGGTCTGGTTTCATTTGGTTTGGTCTGGTCTGGTCTGGTCTGGTCTGGTCTGGTCTGGTCTGGTTTGGTTTGGTCTGGTTTGGTCTGGTCTGGTCTGGTCTGATCTGGTCTGGTCTGGTTTCATTTGGTTTGGTCTGGTCTGGTCTGGTCTGGTTTGGTTTGGTCTGGTTTGGTCTGGTCTGGTCTGGTCTGATCTGGTCTGGTCTGGTCTGGTTTGGTTTGGTCTGGTTTGGTCTGGTCTGGTCTGGTCTGACCTGGTCTGGTTTGGTTTGGTCTGGTCTGGTCTGGTCTGACCTGGTCTGGTTTGGTTTGGTCTGGTTTGGTCTGGTCTGGTCTGGTCTGATCTGGTCTGGTCTGGTTTCATTTGGTTTGGTCTGGGCTGGTCTGGTCTGACCTGGTCTGGTTTGGTCTGGTCTGGTCTGGTCTGATCTGGTCTGGTCTGGTTTCATTTGGTTTGGTCTGGGCCATCAGCCCAGCACAGCAGGGATTTGCGTCTCCGTGACAACAGGTCGACCTGTTGAAGGTGTGTCTGTAACTGATGACAGCTTGTCTTGAGTGATGAGGTCATAAAGCAGCCGCCCACTGTGGGCGTGGTCAGTGAGTGTCTGCACTACACTTCAGGATTATTACTAGTCAGCAGATGATTTTTTTTTCTTCAGTAAAATGCAGAGGTCCATAAACTGTGATGGTGCAGTTCTGCTTGTGGTTTGTTTGTCCAGGCGGTGTTCCCGTACCTCCACCTGACACATGTGCCACTCAGATGTGGCGGCTGAAACATAACTCAAACTTTTCATGTAACCAAAAGAAATCAACATAACTGGAGGTCATTTTACTGAACATATGTCAGTTATGTCTTCATATGTCTGGACAGTAAACACAACGTCCACATAAAGACTGTTTGTGTTTAATATGATCTGTTGTGACTTCACTGTGTCCACCTCCGCTCTCAGCTCCTTACTGTGTTCAGCCATGAGACGCTCATGACCTGACACTTTACAGTCAGGGAGGTGTCACCTCATTAGTCTGTGACTGAGGGGTCTTAAACGCCTCACGGTGCGACCTGAGCTCCACCAAGATGGTGTACATGTTGCTGTTCTCAGCGTCTTTCTGTCCTGTCAGCCGTGTGGAGGCCGTGGACCAGTCACCTTTATCTGTGTGACTGTTCACAGACGTCAGGCTGATTTTAGTGCAGAGACATTCAATGTTTACTCTGATGAATTTACTTTGTCCTCTGAGCTCTTTAAGAGTTTTCTGTCACGTGCTGCAGCGCCGCACCTGCACAGTGATCCTCAGCTGAAGACCAGCAGGTCTGATGCCACATGAAGACTTAGAGGGCAGTAATAACAACCATATTTGTCTCTGAGGTGAGGTGAAGTAAAAGTATTAATGAACAGAAAATACTCAAGTAAAGTACAGGTACCTCCAATTTGTACTCAAGTACAGTATTTACATCTGTGAGAATCTCACGGCTTTATTCTGAATCTGTCAGCTTACAGAACATCATAGTAAGACTTGATCACACAGGAAGGTTAGGGTGAGGAGGTGATGGGGTGGTTGCCTGGCAACAATAACAAGGTGCAGCAAGTGTTTTTTTTCACTAGTGGCATTAAATTAAAAAAAAAAAAGGTAGGTGTGTTTTGGAACCTGCAAAACTCTTTCTGTGTGATCGGGGCCTGACAGTTTAATATCCGTCCTCACTGTCACTCATCTTATGTCTCTTAACTCTGACCTAAAACCAGCAGTCAGACTCTGGATCTGTTTCCTGTTGCCCATGAGCAAGGCAGCGCTCAGTCAGACAGTCAGATGTCAAAGTGACAAAACACACACACACACACACACACACACACACACTTTGTCTCTGTCCTTCAGTGAGCACCAGGAATTTATTACAAAATGTAATTAAGGATTTGACTCTTTACTTTTACCCCTAAGAGAGACACGCATGCACGCACACATACACACACACGCACGTACACACACACACATGCACGAACAAACACACACACACGCACACACACACAAACTCACGTTCTCAGCGTCCTTCAACATGTCAAGAAAGCAATTTATCTTGTTGCTGTGCGATTAGGAAATCCTTGTTTCACTACAAATCCCCCTGACACACACACACACACACACACACACACCCCTAAATAGCTAATAGGCGGGGCTGTTGCCATGGTTACATGTGTGTTTTTTGGGCAGTTTTGGTGGTCGGCGCTTCTGATAATCAGATTAAAAAATGATTTCATATGACATATTGAGACAGATGGTCTGTAATAAATATACAGTGTGTGTGTGTGTGTGTGTGTGTGTGTGTGTGTGAGGTCTCTCTGGTTGTGTGTTAATTATAAACCCTGGTCTCTGCTCAGTCGTGTCAAACAGAAGTCTGATTTTATATTACAGTATATTCCTGTGATAGCTCTGAGACGTGACTGTTCAGGCAGTGAACTGAAGTTTGTCCCTGTTGGAGCACCGTACGTCTGGCTGCAGCAGGATTAAAGGTTTGCAGGGTTTCAGCATCAAGATTAAAAATGACTCCACCTGAAACATATCAGTGAGCTGGGATCAGACAGGAGACTGTGAAGTTTGTGCTCGTTCAGAGAAGATTGAATTGTTTAAAATGAGTTCAGTGGTGACGGCTGTGTTTTATTAAATCTGTAGTTTGGTTTGATCTCAGCAGTGTGGGGAGTTGAGACACGCTGCGTCAGCTGGTCAGCGTGGATAATTATGTGATCATGATGCAGCCGATTCTCTTTCATACCTGAAGACACGGAAAAGTTGAAACACTTCATACCAGGGCTGAGGAGTACCTGACAGCGTTCAAATACAAAATATGAGTCGCAGTGTTCTGTTACAGTTACTGTGTATAAACAAAGATTACTTGAAGGGATTACTTTGGTTTGTTTTTTTGCTCTGACAGTTTGTCCTCTGTGGCTGCAGGTCGCCGGATGATGTTGGTGATTTTGATCAAACTTTAACTGATTTGATGATCAGGGGGAAACACAGCAGGACAGCAATGAAAGTTAAGGCAGCAGAAGGGCGAGTAGGGCGGGTGGGTCAAACAGCCACTGACTTTCACCCAGGAGGCTGGTGTTCACTTCCTGTAAGATTGTAAAGCCAAGCCCTGTTCTTTGTTCCTAAACGTAACCACGTGTGTGTGTTGTTGAAGGAAAAAAACATCAGTTGGTGGTGTTGTACCGACATAGTGCTTTTATTTTGAAAGAGACTGTATCAAACTGTACATTTCCTGTGAAAACAGAAGTGTATTTTGAAAACAGACAATGCATGTAACAGGCTGAAGTTGACACGGCGTCCCAGAACGTCAACAACCAACACACCCAGGGTACCTTGGACGCCATATGTTAATGACCAAACGTGGTCATGTGACGAGGTCACAGTGAGGATGATGATGGTGTTAATAAAGTTTGGAGTGAGCCGACTCGCTGCCTCTCCTGGTTCACAGTCTTCAGTAGTCGCTCCTTGATTGTCTCCCTGTTCCTGAACAATAAGAAGATAAATAACTTCCTGCCTGGCGTCCTCAGAGCGAGCAGTGAGGACAGAGGAAATGAAATGAGCTCTGCAGGTGTGAATCCACCTGTGGACCATCATGTCTCTGATAACACTGAGAGCTCAGAGGATCAGAGCTCGTTTCCTTCAGCACAGATTTCACATTAAGCTGATTTACACAGAGAGAAGTTGGAGGAGAAAATCTCTGAGCAGCAATAAAGACGAGGAGGATCATATTTCACATGGTGATGTGGACACTGAGGGGCAGAGGTGAGACACAGACAGGAAGTTGTTGTAGCCACGTGGGGAAGAGTCAGTGGGAGAGAATGGGATCCCCGATGCCGACACCTAACTTCACTGAGGCCTCGCAGACTTTACATGATGACAGTGAGTACGTCACAGTACGTACATCTGACGTCCTCGAGGGCTCAGTCTGCAGGTCCAGAGGGTGACAAACCATCTCAGTGATGTCATCAGCTGGCTTGTTGAAAGACAGCTACGCCCTGCTGGTGCAAACATGACATCACAACCTAGAGTTGATAATGTCAAGTTTGACTGAAGCGTCATGTTGGCTGAGCTGAAACGCAAAGGAGCCACAGTCATGTTGCTTCATCTCTACTTTGAGTTTGGACTTAAAGAAGATGGATGGACACAAGTCGTTAAAGAGGAGCTGAGATGTTTGTGACGTGTTAAAGATCGTTTAGTTTTAGTTCAAAGAGGAGCGTCAGGTTTCTGAACCATCTGAATTTAGAGGTAAAAATAAATATTGTGTAGCGCAGAGCAGGTGAGACAACAGTTTGAGGTTATGAGGTTTTCTGCGTCAGACGTTAGACAGAGGGCGGAGCTTCAGTCTGTGTTGTTCAGGTGGAGAGGCTGTTTGTTTTATGTGTTTGTAGTCGAGGTCACAGAAACACCTGCCGACCAATCAGAGGCCAGGATGCTCTCTGTCTGAGATATAAAGTATGAAACTGTGTGTGTGTGTGTGTGTGTGTGTGTGTGTCCTAGTTTTCCAGATGACTGGACGCTCTGCAGGGACCATCTATCTGTCCACACCTCGCCCTCCTTCTCTTCTTCCTCCCTCCGTCGTTTAATCTTTCCTGCTGCTCCACTCACTTCCTCCATCTTCCTCCTTCCTCCTCCTCTTCCTCCATCCTAAGTCCTCTTTCTGCCTCCACAGAGGAGGCAGCCTCCTCCTCTCTGCCCTCCTTCCATCCATCACCTCCTCCTCCCTCTCATTTTACAGTCTCTAACACTGACTCCACATCAGCAGCTTCACTTTAAGGTTTTTATTCTGGAGAAGAATCAAATGTTTAAATAAACAGTCGGCGACACGTCGACTCTGATCTGAGCTACGTGTGTGTGTTGGCTAAACGTAACCACGTGTGTGTGTTGGCTAAACATAACCACGTGTGTGTGTGTTGGCAAAACATAACCACGTGTGTGTGTGTTGGCTAAACGTAACTATGTGTGTGTGTGTTGGCTAAACGTAACCACGTGTGTGTTGTTGAAGGAAAAAAAACATCAGTTGGTGGTGTTGCACCGACCTAGTGCTTTTATTTTGAAAGAGACAGTGAGGGTGTTGACATGAAAGGATGACTTTTTTCGTCTGTGTCTGACACAGGAAGTCACTGACCAAGCGCCAGTATTTGAAGACTTCAGTTCAGTTCATTGAGCGGTTCAGGTTTGACAGCGTGTCCATTATTTTATACAGTCTGAAGATATGGAGCAGAAACACCACAGAAGAAGAACATGTGTGTGTTTACAGTCAATTAAAATCCATTAGCTGGCTTTGTTTTCAGAAAATAAACTAACCTGACACAGTTTGACTTCCCAGCATCCTTCACTGTTAGTGCACAGTTAACCTGATGGAGACAGGCTCCGCCCCCAACATTTATCTGACATCAAATACAACAAGAACGAGTCACAGCTGAGGTGATGGAATGTGTCAGCATTTTTTAAATGTTCCTCCTCCTTGTTTTAATTTATAACATTTTAAAATAAATGTTTCCTTCCTCCCCCCTTTTTCTCTTTTTGTTCTCTTTTGGCCTTCATCTCCTCCTCTTCCTCCTCCTCCTCCTCTTCCTCTCTGTTCTGACCCTAATTGCTGCAGCTGCTGTGTCTGGGCGAGCGAGCTTCAGATAAACAGATAAAAAACAGAGAGAGAGAGCCACAGAGTGACGGAGGAGAAACTTCCTCTCATCAATTATTTCCTCTCAGTGCACCCTCCTCCTCCTCTTCCTCCTCCTTCTCCCTTCCTCCCTCCTTCTCTTCCTCTCTTTCCCTTTTTACTCTTTTTTCTTTTTCCTCTCCTCTGATCTATCCTTCCTTATCTCCTTATCTCCTCCTGCTCTGTGTACTGTCATCTCTCCTCCCTCCCCTCCTCCTTTGTTCTTTTCTCTCCTCTTGCTCTGTCTCTCTGTCACTTATTTATCTGCATCTCCTCCTCTTGTACCTCCTCTCTTCTCCTCTCCTCTTCTTGTTCTTTTTTCTCTCCTCCTTTCATTTGAGAACTTTACCTTTACATTTTCCTCCTTTACTTCTTTCCTCCCCTCTTCCTCTTCCTCCCCTCTTCCTCTTCTCTTCCTCCCTCTCCTCTTCATCCCTCTCCTCTCACACCTCCACTTTCCACCTTCATCTCCTTGTGTTTATCTCTCCTAGCTTCCATCTCTTCACTTCTTTCTCTATCCTTCTTCTCGTTCCTCCTTTATTTTTCACACTCATCCCCCCTCCTCTCTTCTCTAGAACATAACTATGTTCTTTCTCCTCCTTTTATTCCCTTCTTTATTCTCCTATTGACCCTCCATGTTCTCCTCCCATCCCTCCTTCTCTCTCCTAGATTCTATTCCTTCTCTTTATTTGATAGCTTTATCCCTTCTTCATCCTTCCTTCATCCCTCCTTTCTGTCTCCATCTCTCCTTCAACCACTGATTTTTTTCTCTTTCTTTCTTTCTCTCTTTCCTCATTTTCAACTCACCCTCTGCTTCATTTTGTCCTCCCTTTCTTTTTGCCTTACTCCCCCATGTCTCCCCTTTATTCCTCTTATTTCCTTGTCTCATCTCCTCTCTCCTCATCTCCTCGTGAGACAATCTGAAACATTTAACACTCATCATGTGATATTTAAACACACACATGCAGATGGATTGTCACTGTCACGTGTGTGTGTGTGTGTGTGTGTGTGTGTTTAAAGTAAAAATGTGGATTACACAAAATGTAGAAATAAAACAGACGCTGAGAAACAACGTGAGCTGAGGCAGAGAGGACAAAGAGCAGGGGGGAGGAGGAGGAGAAGGAGGGAGGAGGCAGAGAGGAGGGGGGAGGCAGAGAGGAGGAAGAGGAGGAGGAAGAGGAGGCAGAGAGGAGGGGGGAGGCAGAGAGGAGGAAGAGGAGGAGGAAGAGGAGGCAGAGAGGAGGGGGGAGGCAGAGAGGAGGGAGTGTGGGAGATGTAAATACAGGAGAAATTGAGAGGGCGGAAAAAAGAGGAAGAAACAGAGAGAGCGTAACACTGCAGCCTGAGGCCAGTGTGTGTGTGTGTGTGTGTGTGTGTGTGTGTGTGTGTTTGAGGATATTTATTCAATTTATTCAAATCCATGTTGATATATAAAACTGTCCATGTACATGTTGAGGAGGTGGGGGGGGGGGGTCATGTCACAGAGGGATTTCTTTATTGTTTAAAGATGGTGGATGATGATCAAGTGCGCCCCGCTCCGTCCATGAGGGGGACAGATGTCTTCATGTCTCTCAGTCAAACCAACATGTCCTCCAGAATGAACAAAGTCCTTGGACACATCATGTAGGAGCAGGACGACGTCTCCTGTCTGCGCCTCCTCAAACTGACAGGTCTCTGCGTGTCTCCTCTGACGTCACCGTGGTTATTAAGGGGGGGACAGACATCAGGACGATGTCTCTCATCATGGAGATCACTGTGATGACTGATGGGACAAAGACGGACCCCCCAGTGTCTCCTACAGAGGAGGGAGACAGACTGTGTGGTGTCCTCGTGTCTCTGTGCTCATAGTGCGTCTCCTCCTGGTCGTCTGAGTGACATTTTGCAGGTGAGGACCTGAGGGGGGCCCCTGACACTTTGGGCCCCCGGCCCTGTGCCCCAGGACTCTGTCCCTGGTCTGTTGTGGTCAGAGTCAGCTGCTGTTGATCTGTAAAGAGTCTGCAGTCTTCAGATCCAGCTGCTGACAGATGTTGTCTTGTGTTGTTTTGAACATGTTTGATATTTGTGACTGACATCAGCAACTGATGACATCACCTGTGTGTCACTGACGGAGACGCAGCACCTGTGGGCTCCAGAGGCTGAAGAGAAAACACAACTTCCTGCGTCTCAAACAGAAAACTGATCACTGATCATTCAGCCTGTGATCGGAGTCTGTCTGCAGTTTGTCACGTGCTTCAGTTCACTGTAAGGCTGCAGACACACATCGTCTTCAACTGATTGATTAGTCGTGGGAAAAAAAATCTGATGCGGTGGTGTGTCTGTGTCACTCAAAAACACATTAAACACACATTAAACACACGTTAAACACACATTAAACACACATTAAACACATGTTAAACACATTAAACACACATTAAACACACATTAAACACATGAAACACACATTAAACACACATTAAACACATGAAACACACATTAAACACACATTAAACACATTAAACACACATTAAACCCATGTTAAACACACATTAAACACACATTAAACACACGTTAAACACACATGAAACACACATTAAACACATGAAACACACATTAAACACACATTAAACACATTAAACACACATTAAACCCATGTTAAACACACATTAAAAACACATTAAACACATGAAACACACATTAAACACATGAAACACACATTAAACACACATTAAACACATGAAACACACATTAAACACACATTAAACACATTAAACACACATTAAACCCATGTTAAACACACATTAAAAACACATTAAACACATGTTAAACACACATTAAACACATGTTAAACACACATTAAACACACATTAAACACATGAAACACACATTAAACACACATTAAACACATTAAACACACATTAAACACACGTTAAACACACATTAAACACCCGTTAAACACACATTAAACACACGTTAAACACAAACACACATTAAACACACGTTAAACACACATTAAACACACATTAAACACACAGTAAACACACGTTAAACACACATTAAACACATTAAACACACATTAAACACACGTTAAACACAAACACACATTAAACACACATTAAACACATTAAACACACATTAAACACACATTAAACACACGTTAAACACACATTAAACACATTAAACACACATTAAACACACGTTAAACACACGTTAAACACATTAAACACACGTTAAACACACGTTAAACACATTAAACACATTAAACACACATTAAACACATGAAACACACATTAAACACACATTAAACACAAACACACATTAAACACACGTTAAACACACATCAAACACATTAAACACACATTAAACACATGTTAAACACACATTAAACACAAACACACATTAAACACACATTAAACACATTAAACACACGTTAAACACATTAAACACATTAAACGCACATTAAACACAAACACACATTAAACACACATTAAACACAAACACACATTAAACACACGTTAAACACACATTAAACACACAGGAAACACGTTAAACACACATTAAACACACATTAAACACACGTTAAACACACATTAAACACACGTTAAACACATATTAAACACACATTAAACACATGTTAAAAACACATTAAACACACATTAAAAGTGGCTTAATAGAGACAATTTCAAACACAAATCAGCTTCACTATAACTCGCAGCATTCACAGACAAACACTTGTCTTTATCTGGACACATTTCCCCACAAATACAACATGCTAATGTTATTAGCACAAGCCTATGGCATTTTACATTGTATGAATTAGCCTAGCGTCTAGCGATCTTTTCCTCTTCTCATATAAAACCAGGGACAACAGCAACATGTAACAAAGGTAACAGCACATAATTTGGCTCCATTACAACTCACAACATTCACCGACAAAACAACTGTCTTACACTAAACACGTTTTCCAAGCTAATACAACATGCTAACGTTATTAGCGCCAGCCTATGGCATTTTACATTGTATACATTAGCCTAGCGATGAGCAGAGATTTCCTCTGCTCATATGAAGCCAGGATAAATCACACACAGTGTGTGGAGGCTTTATTGTCTTCACAATTTATTGTTTCTTATCTGTGAAATACAAGTAAATACAAGTTTTGTTTCCACTGAGGGAAATGGTGTCAGCTCACAGAGACAGACAGGAGGTCTGCGTCACTGTGACGCTGAGCGTGAGGGTGGGCGAGTTCAACTTTATGTCATTTTCACAGGTAACTTAGCCTGTCCCCCCGCCGCAGGAAATAATGGATTAATCCTGGAAAGCTGTTGATGTAGCACTTTTCTCCTTATGAAAGTAACACGGCGATTATTCAACCAATGAGAATTTGGTCGGACGAGAGCATAGCGACCAAATAATCGACCAGTCGACCAGGAGACTACAGCCCTAGTTCATTCATAGATTAGGACACTTGTTTGTTTTTTAAAAAACAGTCTAATGTTGTTGTTTTTTAATATTTATGGTTTTTGTAGCTTTTTATAAACACCATTTCCCATCAGCCCCAAATATTCCATGAGACCACGAGTGAGACGAGGGGTCAGAGTTCAGACACATCTGTCACAGGAGTGAAGGGTTAAAGAGCTCATATCAGAGCAGATAATCACGGATCAGGTGCAGGTCTTCGTCCTGACAGGTGTGTTTAGGTTTACTGCCGTTGTTTGGTCACGACAGAGGACCTACATGTGACCACGAGGAACGTATCCCTCCGCCACAGCTCAGAGGAACTCTGGGAGATCTGTGAAGTCTCGTTTTGTTTCCATGTGAACTTTAGAAGTCAGACTGTGGAGCTTGTCCTCCGTCTCTTCACTCAGAGATCAACACACATTCAGTGTGATCACACACACACACACACACACACACATCAAACACAGTCACATGACCTGTGAGTATCGTATTATCTGATTCGTTAGAGGTGACTGATGGATCAGATAACTCTGCAGCGGAAACCTGCTTCATACACACGATAAATAATACAGGAATATCAACGGGAAGTGTGTGTGTGTGTGTGTGTGTGTGTGTGTGTGAGAGAGACTTACAAACAGCCAGAAATAGAAAAGAGGAGGAGAGAAGAAGAAAGAAAGGAAACCAAAGTCAGGAACACTTTAAATAGTTCAGGATAACAGCTTATTGATCACATATATGTACATATATATATTCAGTATACAGTGTTGGGAAGTAACTAGTTACATGTAACAGAATAATGTAATTCATTTACAAACTGGTCATAATATTAATGCCTTTCAGAGTTTTTACAAAAACCTGACGTTAAAAAATGGTTTAAGGTTTCATTAAAATAATCAACATCAATAAACCCGTCAGTTTTCATTTAGTGATGAAGATCATGATAATATGATACGATGGACCATGACACCATGGCAACATCATATTTTCTGACACAGTTACTGAAGCATAATAATCTGACACCTTAGTGAACTCTGTAAACATTAATGTACGCACAGTTCGCCCTGCTCACAGTTTGTATTCACACAGTAACACGTGTGTTTCATGTGAGTCAGCTGATTGTTAACAGGTTGCTTCTTGTTTAATGAACAGTTCGAACATCACAACATCAGCAGTGTGTGTGTGTGTGTGTGTGTGTGTTATTTTGGGAACAATCAGCTGGTTCCAGAGTGTTTGGAGTCTAATATTAGCTCCGCTCAGCTTCCTGCTCACATGTCACATCGATTCTCAGGTGATATTTATACTTCAGGTCTGATGACAAATCAATCCTGAGTCGTTCCTTCATGCTGCTGCTTCACAGGGTCGAGTCCAAGTCAAGTCCGAGTCATGACAGAATATCAGAGACGATTCTGTATTTCTTCTGCAGGGTGAGGTTTGTAGCAACAAAGTGTCCTCAGTGCTGAGCGAGGAGGTGAGACGTTCCTGAGGCAGCAGGTTGTGTTCTGGACCTCACGTCTGTCATCATCTCTTATCTTTCTGTCTCCATGTTGACTTGTCACCACGGCTGATACACACAGGGCGATGTCGTCAGCGTACAGGATGATGGTGTATATGTTTTGGCAAGTTTTGCTAACCTTAACGCTCTGAGGTCAGAGAGTCCGATATCCAGGAACAAACCTGAGTGTTGAGGTCGATGTACGATGGTTAAAAGAATCCAGCGCTGACTGGACGGGACGCTTGGCGAGGTTTTTCACTATCAAAGTCTTTTTGTTTCCAAACTGGTCGACTGTAGAATATTTTTATCAGGACATGTGAACGTTATTTATGAGGAGTTTGATGTGCTGTGATCCTGAAACACTCTGCAGCCTGAAATAACCACTCTGCTGCTGAAAATAGACGCAGTCTGACTTTCATGCTTCCTATTTATTGTTGGGTTTTGTCTTTTCATTGTTACGTCGTCACTTTTCTTATCGTCTCGTTTCTGTTGTTTAATTTTGGTTCCTCTCTCAGTTTCTCCTCCTTTCTATCTAATCCCTTCAGTTCACTGTAATTCAGATCAGCTCTGCTTTTGTAAAGAAGCTGTTTTCAGGTGATTTACACCTGCCGTCTGTTTGTTGACTCATTTCATTTTAAATCCTGTGTAATGTAGAAGTCAGACTTTTAATGAATAGATAAAAGGTTTCAGTTAATCCTGACTGACTGTCGAGGTTCAGTTGCATTGTGGGTGATGTAGGTGCCAGGTTTTGACAAGACAGAAGAATGTGTGGATATAAAAGACAAACTCGATTTTTATGTCTCTGTGCTGACGACAGCCGATGACGAGGCAGTGTGTTTTCAGGTGGTCTGTCTCATTCTCATTAACAAAAGAGTTCATGAAGGCCTCGACAGAAGTTCTTTGTATTTGGCACTAAACATTCACTTTGACTGAACAATGACCTGGTTAGATTTGGTGAAAGGTCAAAGGTCACTGTGCCCCCACAAACAAATGGTTTTGTCCATAACTGAAGAATTCATTCACTAATTCTGACCAAACTTGACACAAATGTCTAACAGGATAAAATAATGAAGGTCAAAAGGTCAAAGGTCAGCTTGACTGTGACATCATCATGTTTTAACGTCATATCTCAGGAACAGAAGGGGAGACATTTGGTCAGATACTGAATTGGTGACTCTAATCTTGAAACTGTGCTGATTGTATAGATCTTCTGTGTGTGAAGCGTCCATGTTTTCACTGACATGGTCATGTCATCCTCACTGTGACCTCGTCACATGTCCACGTTTGGTCATTAACATATGACGTCCAAGGTACCCTGGGTGTGTTGGTTGTTGACGTTCTGGGACGCCGTGTCAGCTTCAGCCTGTTACATGCATTGTCTGTTTTCAAAATACACTTCTGTTTTCACAGGAAATGTAGAATTTGCATGCAGTCTCTTTCAAAATAAAAGCACTACATCGGTACAACACCACCAACTGATGTTTTTTCCTTCAACAACACACACACGTGGTTACGTTTAGCCAACACACACACGTGGTTACGTTTAGCCAACACACACGTGGTTACGTTTAGCCAACACACACGTGGTTACGTTTAGCCAACACACACGTGGTTACGTTTAGCCAACACACACACGTGGTTACGTTTAGCCAACACACACGTGGTTACGTTTAGCCGACACACACATATGTGGTTACATTTAGCCGACACACACACGTGGTTACGTTTAGCCAACACACACACGTGGTTACGTTTAGCCAACACACACAAGTGGTTACGTTTAGCCAACACACACACACACACACACGTGGTTATGTTTAGCCAACACACACACGTGGTTACGTTTAGCCGACACACACACACGTGGTTACGTTTAGCCAACTCACACGTAGTTACGTTTAGCCAACACACACACACGTGGTTACATTTAGCCAACTCACACGTGGTTACGTTTAGCCAACACACACACACGTGGTTACGTTTAGCCAACACACACAAGTGGTTACGTTTAGCCAACACACACACACACACACACGTGGTTATGTTTAGCCAACACACACACGTGGTTACGTTTAGCCGACACACACACACGTGGTTACGTTTAGCCAACTCACACGTGGTTACGTTTAGCCAACACACACACACGTGGTTACGTTTAGCCAACTCACACGTGGTTACGTTTAGCCAACACACACACACGTGGTTACGTTTAGCCAACACACACACGTGGTTATGTTTAGCCAACTCACACGTGGTTACGTTTAGCCAACACACACACACATGGTTACGTTTAGCCAACACACACACGTGGTTACGTTTAGCCAACACACACACGTGGTTATGTTTAGCCAACACACACACACGTGGTTATGTTTAGCCAACACACACACGTGGTTACGTTTAGCCAACACACACACGTGGTTATGTTTAGCCAACTCACACGTGGTTACGTTTAGCCAACACACACACACATGGTTACGTTTAGCCAACACACACACGTGGTTACGTTTAGCCAACACACACACGTGGTTATGTTTAGCCAACTCACACGTGGTTACGTTTAGCCAACACACACACACATGGTTACGTTTAGCCAACACACACACGTGGTTACATTTAGCCAACACACACACACGTGGTTACGTTTAGCCGACACACACACGTGGTTACGTTTAGCCAACACACACACGTGGTTACGTTTAGCCGACACACACACACACACGTGGTTACGTTTATCCAACCCACACACATGGTTACGTTTAGCCAACACACACACGTGGTTACGTTTAGCCGACACACACACGGTTACGTTTAGCCAACACACACACACACGTGGTTACGTTTAGCCGACACACACACGTGGTTACGTTTAGCCAACACACACACGTGGTTATGTTTACGAAAAAAGAACAGGGTTTGGCTTTACAATCTTACAGGAAGTGAACACCGGCCTCCTGGGTGAAAGTCAGTGGTTGTTCGACCCATCCACACACCCTCCCACCCACTGTACTCAGACTTCCGCCCCCTAACTTACAATATTGTCCCACCACGTTTCCCGTGACACTGCTGGATGCTGTTAAACCAATACTGGTCGTGTATCATG
This sequence comes from Epinephelus lanceolatus, assembly GCF_041903045.1. Lineage (NCBI taxonomy): Eukaryota > Metazoa > Chordata > Actinopteri > Perciformes > Serranidae > Epinephelus > Epinephelus lanceolatus. The sequence continues at coordinate 640,049 of NC_135741.1, read as the reverse complement.
CTGAGGTGAAAGGACGGCTTTTTCGTTGGTGTCTGATGTCGGAGGTCACTGAACACGCACCGGTATTTGCAGACCTGGAGTGAGACTGGGGTTTGACCTCAGAGTACACCCACCTCATCAACTACCACCACACCACTGGGTGCAGGTGACGTACGTCAGAGTGAGACCTGGTTGCCACGGATGTAAACTTCAAGAGATACTTGAAGATAAGATAATTGTAGCCGTACTGCTCTCCTTAAATGTCCATCCTGAGTCAGGCGGTGTTGTAGGAGTTCACTATTTAACCAGACGAGCAGTTTTTAAGCTAAAACTGTGTGTGTGTTGCTGCAGTGTGTCATCACAGGTTCAATGTGTCAGTGTGGTGAACAGGTCAGTCAACACATGACTTTTCCTTCACAGATTATTCAGTTCAAATATAATTTGTGGGCCTGAAGAGAAAAAATGACCCAAAATAAAAAAACAAAAGCTTTGTGGCAGTATGAAGTTTTCTCTGCTCTCCTGTCCTCTACATCGTCCGTCACGACCACTCAGAGAAACAACATCACTGAGTGTTTAAAGATCCATCAGTCAGGCTGGGAGTGACAGCACCTCCCAGCCTTTACTGTAACTGTGGAGACGGATGGTTTAATCTCACGGTGTGATTCTGTGATCTGAGCCGCCCTTTGCATGGTTATAGATATGGAATACAGAGGCACGACAACAAGATATAAAGACAACAAACAGAAGGAGGAGGAGAGAAATACAGGCAGGATTTCATTTTGCTTAAAGAGTCGTATCTTCTTCACCAGAGGAGGAGAGAACATGGAACAACCATCCCTCCTCCTGCAACTTTCATCATCACTCCATCAATTAAACATGGAAGTGGATTACACTGGAGGAGGAGAGAGGAGAGGACAGAGGGAGGGGAGGAGAGAGGAGAGACAGAGAAGGTGATGGAGAGGAGGGGGGAAGGAGGAAAGACGAGGAGGAGGAGGGAAGGAAAGAGGAGGAGAGCAGGGAGGCTTTTAGCAACCGGCTGTAACCCAGAATAGAAGTTTTCAAAGAGGAAAAACAAAGTGAGCTGCTGATCAGACCGGACCGGTCGATACTGGTGTCCTTGTGAAGAACGATCCCAGATCAGAGGCAGAGGAGGAGAAACTGAGAGGAGGAGAAACAGAGAGGAGGAGAAACTGAGAGGAGCAATAATCCCTGACGTCTTATTTTCAGTAGTTTTCAAATCAAGCAAATTTTAATATTTGTTTCCAGCTTGATATTTTGACACAGGAGCACAGGCAGAAAATAAAAACACTCCTCATGAGTCCTGCATGAAGATACGAAGACATGTTTTAGTCTTGTTATATTGACCCTTTTAGGGCCGACGTCAAAATGACGTCATTTTATTATAAGGAGACAAAACACGACTTGCCAACAAAAACAAAGACAACTATGGTTAAATGTGATAAGACCAAAGGACTGGACGGAGGCCATCATCAAAAATGCTCACATGTGCAGCGCACACTTCATATCAGGTTAGGGAAAAAGTATTTCCTGTTGTAGGGATGAATAAGGTTATGTGTATTAAGGGTTATCATGTCCACCTCATCAGAAACTGGGGAGGGATTAAGAGGAAGATTGGATTTCTCTGCAACGCTAACTTTTTAGCACATTAGCTAACGTTAGCTTCCATAGCAAAACAAACAAGTGTGGTCCTCCTTTGTAAGATTGGCTTCCTGTGACATCATCCATCCACTGAGTGAGAGCATACGGGTCGGCCAGTCTGGTCCCGTTGGTCAGTGTTTACTTATTCAAGTAACACTGGCGGTCCCGGAGAGTGAGTGACCTGACATGGTGCGTTGGTAAATTCAGTCTGACGCTCTACACTAAAATGAGAGCCCTGTTGGTGGAAGAAACGCAGCGTTATATTTCTACATGAATGAACCAACGGTTAAGTTAATCACACATTCACTCCGCTCGGCGCTCTGCTGCTCCGTCTCCACAGACAGAGTGTCCAGAGTGCGCTCTGCCACTCTGAGAGTGCGCTGCTCTGGATAACCCAACGCTACATTCAGACAGCGCTCCCAATTTATCAACGCTCCAGTTTGTGTCAGAGTGCGCTCCCACACTCACAATGAGTGTTTCTGAACGCACCACTCACATCATCTTCCTCCATCGTCTGAAACAAGACAACACAACTTGTTAGCTAGCGCTAGCTAATGTCTGTGGAGAACTGTTTTGCCCCGCCCATCAACAAAAAAACCCTTCATACTCTTTAGTACTTTAAAAAGTACCACATACACCAGAGTACGTGGAGCCAAGGCTCAAACATCCATGTTCAACATCAGTGTGTTAACTGTGTCACATCTGGTCTGAGACCTCCTGAATAAATAAAGTTAAACTAACAAAGTAAAGACGAACGATCTGAAGCTGCACTTTGACTCTGTGTCTCTGCTGAGTCTGTAAAATACTATTGATGAAGTTTACATCTCTTCTTCTTCTTCTTCTTCTTCTTCTTCTTCTTCTCGTCTGATCGGAGGGATCACCCTGCACTTTAATTGCCCTTCCTGCTCTTTGCTTTAAACTAATTACCATTGGCTGCCTGTCCTTATATTAGATTGTGATTGGCCGGCTCCCCTCTCACAGGTGGAGATAAGGATCGGTCTGCACATTCGATTGGCTGACTTGGCACTAATGGATTCACTATCTGCTCCAATCAGGACGCAGCAGACGACCGTCTCTTCTCTCCTTGTTTCCTTTACTTCTGTTTGTGATGAAGTCACAGCTGAGTTCAGTTTGAGGAACTTGTACTTTAATGTTTCCACTTCCTGTTGTAGCTGCGTCACGTCTCAGAGGTGAATGTTTGGTACTTTTACTCCTCTGATCTGAGTATCTGAGTATCTGAGTCCTTCCTCCCGCTCTGGTCTGAGTCTGTGTGGCGTCTCAGCACAGGATGACATCATCCTGACCATGAAATATTAAACGTAGCGGCGGAGCGGCTCAGAATAACTGGGCTGACCTGGCTCATTTATTTGGACAGTTGACTCCGCCCCTCAGAGGGTCACATGACCACCAGCAGTGTTGGAGTGTGCTTGTTGATCAGATGTTGATGAACTATGAAGCACTATTTACTTTCTGTTTTGACAGAAGATTTGAGGAAGTGGCTGTGATGTCACTGCGGGGCTTTAAAGGGACAGTTTGTAGTTTTCTGATCACCGTTTTTTGGGCGTTCCTGAAGGCAGGAAATCCAAATCTGTGAGTGAGATGAATCTGCAGTGATGGACGCAGATCTGTTCGGTCAGTAACTGTAGTGACACCACAGAGTATAAACACTCTGTTAAAGTCCTGAAATAACCGAGGGAGGGTTAAAGTTTTGTCACAGAATCTTCAAACTAACTTTATTTAATCTGAACGTTAACTCAGCTGCATGTTTATGTTTTATTGTTCAAACTGACCCAGTGACAGATGATGGACAGTTTTGTATCAGCGTGTTCGTCGTGCTTCATCGTGCACACACACATACAGGTTAAGATATAAAAACTAACGGGATAAGGACACAGTGACGAGCTGAACACACGTTATATTCACCAAGCCTTCAGTCTCTGATCAACAGCCTCGTCCTGCTTCGTCTCCGTCACTTATAAATGTTGATATTATTCGTATGAAACGTACAAATGACACCAGCTGTTTACAGACATGTGCAGTGCCAATATTTCCCTCTGACGCCTGAGCCAGAAGAAGGAAACAGTTAGAATCAGAAGGTGAGTCAGTTTCAGGGCCGCAGTGAGCGCAGAGCATCCTGCACAGCCTTCAGGGATTATTTAAAGTTGGTGGTTTTGGAAAATCTTTTATGTTTGAGGCTAAATCCACTATTCAAAACTCAATATTTCAAAATCTGAGCATCGTCAGACCAAATAAATAAATAAATAATAAATAAATATCTCTCCTGCTGATTTATTTCTCCTCCGGCCGTGTGGAGAAAGTTTGAACCAGTATAATTTATAATTAAAGATGAAACTGAATAAATGATGACAAATAGAAATAATAAAATACTTTAGAGACTTTATTTATTTTTAGTTTTTTAGGGGTGTGTTGAAACATGAGCTCAGATCATCAGAGACCCTCGACCTCCACACACTGACCACATTTACAGATATTCACTTTGTCTTCTCCTCCTCCCTCCTGACCTCTCTGCATTCTCTCCTTCTCCTCTTTCCTCTCTCCACCCTTCCTCTCATCTGTCCTCACTCAACCTCCTCCCTCCATCTTCCTCTATCTTTCTCCTCCTCCTCCTCTTCCATCTCCCTCCTCTGGCTTCGTGTCAAGCCACTACTCGATGTGCTGTCCTCCTCTCTCCTCTCCTCTCCTCTGCTCTCCTGCTGCAGGAAAGAGACTTGGCTCCAGCAGCTGCACATAATGACCCCAGAGAAAGAGGGAGGAGACGGGGGGAAAGAAAAGGGAGATGGGGAGAGAGATGGAGGAGAGAACAGAAAGGACACGAGGGAGGAAGGAAGTAAAGGAAACGTATAGAGCGAGCAAAGAGAATCTGAACTTTCTCCTCCCTCCGTCTATCTGTCTCTACTAACCAGCTACAAGCTGCTAATGCTGCTGCCATCCATTATTTAACATTAGCACACACACACACACACACACACACACGCACACAGCTGGTTTAATCACCTCTCTCTCTGAAGTCACAACCTCCGACATCTTAAAGAGGAGCTCTGAGCTGAAGGCTTCGTGTTACTGACCTCTGCAGGTCGGTCCAACGTTCACGGGACGATAACTGCGGCTAAAAATATCTTAATAATAAATAGATATTATAACAACAGGCTCTGACTCTGAGACAAGGCCTGACAGAGTTCGGTGAAACGGCACACTGGAGACATATGAGACTCAGTGTTTGTGTTACAGATGAGACGCAGTGCTGAGCGCTCTCCTCAGGTGAACGCTCAGTTCAACACCTGCCTGGTTAGCTCGAGCTAACACAGAGGCAGAGGCTAACATCTCACAGTCTCTTGTAGTCAGACCTACGTACCTCCACAGCCCTGCACGTGTCAGTGCCTGAATGAGGTC